>NC_041394.2:325482480-325785480 GCF_900747795.2 Erpetoichthys calabaricus
GCCCTGCGATGGGCTGGCGCCCTGTCCGGGAGTTTGTTCCTGCCTTGCGCCCTGTGTTGGCTGGGATTGGCTCCAGCAGACCCCTGTGATCCTGTAGTTAGGATATAGCGGGTTGGATAATGGATGGACGGATAAGGCAGTTTAATTTAGAAATTTTGGGCTGTAATTTACGTATATGGTTTTGCATGTGGTAAATGGTTGGTACTGGGTTCACTATCCTAACTCCTCTTCATACCTCAGTTCAGTACTGTACATGGCAGGAATGCACCTTTACAGTTGGTTTGCCAGCCAACAATAAAAAGAAGAAGAAGAAGCCCCTTGTGGTGTGTCTTTTTGAAAGTGACTAAATGGTTTTGATAGGAGGTGTTAAAGTAGCATCTTTTTGTATTATTTTTTTTTATCTTTTTTGAGAACTTAACATTATTTTGGTCCAGGGGTTCCGTCCCATCTTTTGCTCAATGTGGTCATGATAGTATGTACTTCTGGTGACCTGAAAAGCATGAAGCAGGTTCAATAACAGATATATAGCATTATTTGGGGAAAAAAGGTGTTAACCATTTTGCAGGTGCACCATTTGTTTAAAGTTGAAAAATCACTTAAGCAAGTTTAACAATGTTATATAATGCTGTAGGTATAACTTTTTCTTTCTGCTGCCAATAGTAGCAGTAGTAGTAATATTGTCACATATACAGGGGGTTGTGCTTGGCTGTTTCAATGTGAGGGCCAAAGAAGTTTTAAAAAAATAACAATATTGTCACAGTAGTGATGTGAGTTGGCTGACACATGCAAGTAAAAATGTCACTGTACCCTGTAGATGTGACAATAATGTCAAATCTATATCTATATATTTGCTCTTTCAAAAAAGTATCTGAAGACGTATATGAACATATCTCTTAATTTAACCATGTATAAATTGACATTTAAATTATTTTTGATGATATTGTAACGGTGTTGAGTCTAGCAGCAGTGCCATCAAGATGTTAATTAAACAAGCAGCTTTAGGACCAGCTATGAGGGGAGACTATAAAAAGGAGAACCCAACAAAGCCACAATATCACCATCATAGTATGGCATATTGAGTAGTTCTTTTCAGGGCAGAAAACTAATAAAAGAGCTGACTAGCTGTTCGCAGCGCTATATTGGTGTCAGATTTAGGACAAGTAGAATACCTACTGTCTGAATCAGTAAAGCACCAAGTGTCATGGAGATCTGTGATGGACTTTTTAGTCTCTTTTGTGAAGCTGCTATGGTTTTTCAAGGCTGAAATCCCAAGGTTAGTTGCAGTGTTGATATAGGAGGAAAGATAATCCTGAGACTGATACGCCTGCAGCTCCACACAAAGCCTGCTCAGATACAATGGTGAGCTGTAGCAGGAAAATTACCACAGGCAGCTGTACCCGGAAGTCCATTGCAATAAATGGGATGAGAAGGCAAAAGCAGCACACGTAGGGATGACATTGGAGGGTGTATCAGTGAGCATTTTGTTAGATGTGTGCTCAAAAATCCAAGGAGACCTGACTGGAGACTTGGCCAGAGGCAGATGACAGAATGCAGTAGGAGTGCATTGTTCGCCATACAACAAAAGGGTCACAAAAGGCTTGGCAGCAGACATTATGTTGCTTACCTACCCAAAACACCCTGAATTTAAGGAGGAGATGGCCGCCCAAACCCTCCTTCAAAAAATGGCAATACTAATGTTCCAGCAGCATGTCTACCTGGCAGTGCCAAACAGCCTCAGCATGAAATTTATGGAAGCTGAGAAGGCTGAATCTGTTTTGTGACCCTTTCCACACAAACCCTGCTTATTACACTAATAATAAAATAATAATAATGCATTTAACTTATATAGTGCCTTTCACATGCTACTAGAGTACTATTTATGGGTAGGAATTCAGCAGTTATTTCCTTACCATGAGATATCATGCTTGAAAAATCACTTGTAAACTCATTCAGTTGTTTATTTCTGTACATCATTTATTCTTGCCTTTGTATTCTTTACATATACACTGGTATATTTTTTTCTGCAGTGTTTGATAATTCGCCATTATGATTTTTTAATATTTAAACTGAATTTTGTACATTTACAAGTAAGTCATATAAAATACAAAAGTACTTTCAATAAATGAGAAAAAGATCCTATCACAGCAGCATCAAGTACAAGGCAAAAAGCAACTGTGGCCGGACACAACAGTCCAGTGTAAGGCCTTGTCATGCTAATATCGGACCAGTTTTGGATTACCAACTAACATAACATGCATGTCTTTGTGAATGTGTGAGGAAAACCCACACAGCTATGGTGAGAAATGGACATGATGTAGTGTCCAAGTGTAATAAATAATTAGTATATCACTGTGATTTATGCTTTAAATTGTTATGCTGACAATTATCTGGTTTTCTGCAGCGTTTACATGTTATACATTTGGCTGGCATTTAGTATTTATCTTGTTCTGTCCTGTATAAGCTGTAAACATTGTGACGTGTGAGTCACCTTCTTAAACCCAAGAGAAGACACTGAGTCCACAGCCTTCAGGGAAACCAACTTCATTATTTTTCATCAAAAAAGGCACAAGCAGGGTCTTTATTCAAATAGGAGCTACCACTTTAATACACACAGCCACAGCAAACAAGCAGTAATTGGGTTAGGCTGTTCCCCCCCATCAACCATTGGCCGATCGACACATTACGTGGCGAGGCTGCGAACCTCAGGTGGCGACAGACAAGCAATCCATGCGTGCATTGATGGAGTTTTAGTGCACCGCGCAGCTGGGGGAGTTTTGGGGTCTCAAAAACCTCACACCATCCTCAGCTTTGTTCACAGTGGAGTGAACGAAGCAACCGTCTAAGCCAGGCTCGGTCAGATATGAGAGGATGTCTGCATTGATGTGCACAGACCTGGGCCAATACTGAACATCAAAAGCAAACGACTTCAAACTAATAAACCACCTAGTGAGTTGGGAGTTCATATCTTTCCATTGGTAGAATCACTGGAGTGGTGTGTGATCCATTACTAGGGTAAACCGTCTGCCCCACAAGTAATAGTGGATGGCCTCCATCGCTCACTTAATTGTCAAATATTTCTTCTCGATGGTCGAGTACTTATGCTCCCTGAGGAGTCATTTCCTGCTCAGAACCGTTTAGGTATGTCTTCCTCATTGAAACACCGGGAGAGCACCACCCCAAGACTGAAAGTACTCACATCCATCTGTAGAAATTCGGGCTCTCCCGCTCCATATAGTAGAGTCATTTGTGACATGTGCTTGTTTAAATGCAAAGCCTAAGCTGCTGTCGGCCCATTGCAGGTGCGCAAACCCAGTTAGAGTATCAGTCCCCACTTCTCGTCGGCCCAACGTAGCACCCCTGTCTTGTCCAGCTATTGTTTCTCTGGTGCCTGTAAGCTGCCTGTCTGGCCTGTGGAGGTTGAAGGTGTGGGCACCTGATGTAAAGAGTCCTCCAGTTGTACCATACCCTCAGGTGAAGGGGTCATCCCCTATCTCACTGGACAAATCAGGTTTAATCTCTAAGCTCCTTGACTGACCTTGTCAGAGGAGAGCCTGACCCTCTCGACTGCAGAGAGAGGTGCCCTGCAGGTAGCTAGGACGCAGGGGAAGGGAGTATTCCTCTTCCTTATTAAAAGAGGCTAGGGTGAAGTGTCTGAAACGGCAGTCCAAACTTTAAAGTTCCTCCCATTAAATTTCAGAGGGAGTAAGATAGTCTCATATTCTTTAATGTGTCCATGAACACAGCAAATATTAGTCGGGCCTGTATTCGTGTAGGTAATCTACTGGAGCAAGTCATGGCGGACCACACAGACATCACTACCAGAGTCCAACAGGACTAGGATTTTGCATCTGGCCAACTTAATAGAGACCTTGAAATTGTCTTTCTCCAACACCCTGGGGGAAGCCTGTGAACCACATACCTGGGCCAGGCTGAGGTCCATGGACTGTGCAGGCGAGAGACAGCACTCCTGAGCCAAATGACTCAGTTGATCACATCAAAAGCACCTGCGCTAAATCCCAGCTGGTGGTTTCCAATGATAGTGCCGTCTACCATTTGCATCGGTCTGTATGCCCCCCAGCAGTGGTGTCAACGACTCTAGGAGCCTTCTTTTGAGCAGTAGAACCCAAGGTCGGTGCGGGCAGTAGATGTTGCTCTGAGGAGAGCCGAGGATGATCTGGAAGTGGAGGCTGTTACCCATATCTTTGGTGATTGGTCAATGAGAGGGGACGTGATGGGTCAAAATCAGTGCCATCTTAGGATACCCCCTCTGTTTCCAGGTGACTTGGGTGCTCTTCAGTCGGTGGGTCAGGTCCAGCAGTGAGTGGACATCGCTACGGAGCATCTCATCACAAAGGTCTACGTTTATCCCTGACATGACTGTCCATAGCAAGTTTTTCCACAATGCGCTCAAAGGTGTATCCACAAAACCAACTTTGAATCAGGGCTACTACGTCCTGGACCTGTCTCTGTATAGGCTGATCTGATTTGCCACAGCTGAAACTGACATCCCTTGGCCAAGGGGTTCATAGTTGTGTGAAAGAGGATCTGTTGCTTCAGGAAGTCATAATCATCAAGCCTTTTGGGAGGAAGATTTTACATGACCTGGGCCTCCCCAGTCAACAAGGGGGCCAAAATAGTTGTCCAGCTTGTCTTGTACCAGCGCATCAGTGTTGCTGTGTGTTCAAAACGGAATAGTAAATACTCAGTGTCTTCTGAGTGAGCCATCTTCGTCAGCACAGGCAAGGATAGGAGCCTCATCCGGGTCTGGTGGCAGAGGAACATCATATGCCTGTTGAAAATCCATTGGTGCAAGACCCCACTCCTGCTACCATGTGACACCAATCACCATCTTGCACCCGAATGAAGACGCTGAACCCAGAGGCTTCAGGAAAACCAACTTTATTTTTTTCATCAAAACAGGCACAGTCCAGTCTATTCAAATAAGAGCCGCCACTTTAAAACACACAGCCACACCAAACAAGCAGTAACGGTGCCAGGTTAGTGGCTGGGTTAGGCTGTTTCCTGCATCATCCATTGGCTGATGTTTAGTGTTTAGGCACAATACACAGGTGAGAAACAAGAAAATAAAATTAGAACTGAGGGTCAATGACATGCTAAAATATTCTGGTCACATAGGGAAAGCTTCTAGTAGAGTTTCATAAAGTGCAAGTGGTAGACCCAGAAGTGGCTACAATTGAAGATGGTGGGCAGCAGAGTACTGCACTCTCTACACATCCTTCTGCTGATACCAACATAGGAGAGACATCCCCACCCACAATTACAGCAGCGCAAGTGAGCAGAGAGCTGAGGAAACTTCGTGCCAGCAAAGCAGCAGGTCCAGATGGAGTATCGCCACGACTGCTGAAGGTCTGTGTATCAGAGCTGGGGGGTCCTCTACAGCGCATCTTCAACCTGAGCCTGGAACAGGGGAAAGTCCCGAGGCTTTGGAAAACATCTTGCATCACCCCAGTCCCAAAGGTATCACGTCCTGGTGAGCTGAATGACTTCCGGCCTGTCGCTCTAACATCACATGTGATGAAGACCATGGAGCGGCTGCTGCTTCACCACCTGAGGCCACAGGTCCAACACGCCCTCGACCCTCTGCAGTTCGCATACCAGGAGAAAGTGGGAGTGGAAGATGCCATCATCTATATGCTACATCGATCCCTCTCCCACTTGGACAGAGGCAGTGGCGCTGTAAGAATTATGTTTCTAGACTTCTCTAGTGCCTTCAACACCATCCAACCTCTGCTCCTTAGGGACAAGCTGACAGAGATGGGAGTAGATTCATACCTGGTGGCATGGATCGTGGACTATCTTACAAACAGACCTCAGTATGTGCGTCTCGGGAATTGCAGATCTGACATTGTGGTCAGCAACACAGGAGCGCCGCAGGGGACTGTACTTTCTCCGGTCCTATTCAGCCTATATACATCGGACTTCCAATATAACTCGGAGTCCTGCCACGTGCAAAAGTTTGCTGACGACACTGCTATCGTGGGCTGCATCAGGAGTGGGCAGGAGGAGGAGTATAGAAACCTCATCAAGGACTTTGTTAAATGGTGCGACTTAAACCACCTACAACTGAACACCAGCAAAACCAAGGAACTGGTGGTGGATTTTAGGAGACCCAGGCCCCTCATGGACCCCGTGATCATCAGAGGTGACTGTGTGCAGAGGGTGCAGACCTATAAATACCTAGGAGTGCAGCTGGACGATAAATTAGACTGGACTGCCAATACTGATTCTCTGTGCAAGAAAGGACAGAGCCGCCTGTACTTCCTTAGAAGACTGGCATCCTTCAACATCTGCAGTAAGATGCTGCAGATGTTCTATCAGATGGTTGTGGCGAGTGCCCTCTTCTACGCAGTGGTGTGCTGGGGAGGCAGCATTAAGAAGAAGGATGCCTCACGCCTGGACAAACTGGTGAGGAAGGCAGGCTCTATTGTTGGCATAGAGCTGGACAGTTTAACATCTGTGGCAGAGCGAAGCGCGCTCAGCAGGCTCCTATCAATTATGGAGAATCCACTACATCCATTAAACAGTGTCATCTCCAGACAGAGGAGCAGTTTCAGTGACAGACTGCTGTCACTGTCCTGCTCCACTGACAGACTGAGAAGATCATTCCTCCCCCAAACTATGCGACTCTTCAATTCCACCAGAGGGGGTAAACGTTGAACATTATTCAAGTTATTGTCTGTTTTTTTTACCTGCATTTTTTATTACTCTTTAATTTAATATTTTTTGCTGCTGGAATATGTGAATTTCCCCCTGGGATTAATAAAGTATCTATCTATCTATCTATCTATCTATCTATCTATCTATCTATCTATCTATCTATCTATCTATCTATCTATCTATCTATCTATCTATCTATCTATCTGTTTACAATGAATTAAGGCAACTCTCCATAGGTACACAGCAAATACATGTATCTCCCAATGAGACAGACTGTTGTACAGGTGCCAAGACAACCACTTTGGTAGCTTGGAGATGTGTATGGGCCACCAAGGCAGAACACTGGAACTGCCAAAAATGCTGCAGGGTTTGAGACAATAGCTCAACTGGGTGGCATGCAAGCAGGACATGGAGCCATTTGTTAACTGCTATGATAATGATGAGGAGGAGAAGGTTAGGAGCGTACTATGCAAAAGGGCCTCACTGCACAATCACATGACTCTCTCTAGTCAATGTGAGCAGGTCCTCAGATGGGTGGCCATGGACATTTTGAGAACCTTCCTGTGTACAAACATTGGCAGCATAGCCATGAACTACTAGGACTACCATGAAGTGACTCAAGGCTTGCAGGATCCCAGACCAGAGTATGGCAACTTCAATCCCAAAAGTCAGGCAAGATTTGCATCACACTGTTGCACCCCCAGAGCAATGGTTAGCTGGATTGTGGTCACACAGATTTCCATTTAAATGGTAGAGCCTCAAAGGGATTGAGACAAACATCTCCTTGCTGTGCTGTGGGACTACTGTTCAACCAAGTGGTCTACTTGGTCTACATTTGCCATGCTGATGTTTGAGTACATGCTGTGTAACTCTATGACCCTAGCCTGTAGCGCACCACGTAAGTTCAACGTCGCTTAAGACCACCAGAGAAATGGCAGAGATAAAGAATAATAGGCATATTATAGCTGCTGCTAAGGAAGCCCCACTTCTCTGTGGTGACCAGGCTTAGCTGTATATCGAAGAGCAGTGGTGGGGGGATCTGCCGGTGAGGGCCAAACTTTGTTAATAAGGGAGGGATACATCAATGTGGGGGGCTATTTGGAGTGCATTCATATTTGAATATTATATCAAGGAGCAAGGGGGCTTGGATGAATCTTTGGAGTATCACGCATGCAGATATGGTGGGGATGGGGGTTAGAGCGAGAGGTGCTGGTTCACGTTGTAGACCGGCATTTACTGCCAGCACTCTGCAGCTGAAACAGAATAAAGCTGGTATGCCATACTAGTGTGTACCGTCCTTCAAGCACTACAGGTGCCCTTCATGACACTAACCCTCTCTATTTATCTGGGCTTGGAACTGACACTATTTTGGGCTGGTTTGGACTCTTGATGGCTATATTTGGTTTGTAAAAATTACATTTTTAAAAGAAGTGTAAGGTTAAAATCTATGTTGAAGTCTCAGGTTAGGTGCTGACTGTAATGGACAGCAAGTTACTGTGGTGCTTTGCAAGTAAATTTGAGTTATTAGTGAATTATGGAATCATTAGGACCTATAAATAATGCAACAGGGAGGTTATTTATAGTGTAAAGTAAATATGGAGTACATGTTTATTCACTATATACATGACTAGCTGTCCCCCGTGGCTCTGCACGCGTAGTAGTGAAACAGGATAAACTTTAAAAATCAATAAACAAACAGGTATCGCTAGCTAAGTGGAGGCAAGGTACACTCTAAAATGTGGCCAGAGGTAGAGTGATTCGAACGGAGGCTGGCTGGCGGATGAGTGTCTGGGGCTCGACCGGCTTTCCACTCCTGACGTCACGCTTCCCACTCCCCTTGGCCCGCAGCCTCTGTCTCGGATTAGCTCAAATATATCGCTCCTGCAAGCGAACTATAATACTTAGCGTGATAAGAGAAGTCGCAAAATCAACCGAAATGTTCAAGCAAATTACAGAAAGAGTTCTCTCGTAAAAAGCGGACAGACATACAGACAGACAGACATTGGATTTTATATAGAGAGAGATGGGTGACTGAGCCATGCTCAGGGAACTTCAGCCAGGGTATGTAGCTGTAAATATATTGATTATAGTCATGAGCTTGAATTCTAAAACAGACACTTTTTGTGTGCAGTATGCATGCTCTGTCCATGTATTTCTCCAGCTACTCAGGATGTCCTTCCACATCCTAAACATATGCAGATGAGTTAAACTGGCAGCTATAAACTGGCCTGTTGAGTATGTGTGCTTAGTGTCATTTACAGGGTTAGCACTCAATGGTCCAAAGATGTGCTTCTGCCCCAACAACTCTCAACTGGAATAAGCACATTCAATTGTGGTTGGATTGAGAAAAATCCAAGATAGATAGATAGATAGATAGATAGATAGATAGATAGATAGATAGATAGATAGATAGGAGCCAAATTGGGAGTATCACAGAGAGTGGAGTTAAACCTGAAATTATGCATATAGCACATAACAAACATGGAAGAGCACATGAACTGTGTGATATCCCTCAAAACAACAGTCATGTTTTGTCTTTCTTTCCAGCTTTTTCTGGTCTTTGGATTGCAGTTCCAGCACTATTATATAATTTGAACCCAGTGCCTGATATTTCAATAAAATGCCCAGCCTACTAACAGGGGTGGCTGTACAATACATTATATTTAGTTCATTATATAGTGTGATTCTCTATTGGCTCAATAAGATTAGTGTGGGATCGAAAGGAGACCTTTGAAGTTTCAGTCTTTCCAGACTTATAAAACAGGTACAACAGTGAGACCGAAGTACAATATATCTTTGATACTATTGTACTGTTTGTGCATATAGTAACACAATGCCTCTTCGGGGGCACTCCAACTTGAAATTAAGGGTAAAAAAATAATAGTATTCATTAACAAATTACAAAAAAGAATGACCATAGAAAATAGCAAGTAACAAATTTAAAGCAAATTCTTCTGGCTGCTTTACCAGCACAAAACACCAATCTTAAACATTTGCTCATTCCCACCCCACTATATCCTGGAGCTCCTTGCTACCTAACTGTAAATTGTCACTCTAAGTTGACTTGAATCATACTGGTAAACATAGTCATTCCTAATAAAGTCCAAGAATCTTCAGGTCACAGCATCCATTATGCACTACATGTTCCTTTACAGTTTTGTAGAGCAGGGCTCTTATTTCATGCACAAATGGTGATTTTCCCTACTTCACATCTCTTTGGTGACAAGCAGTGAGAGTGACCAGTTGCAATGCACACATCCACAGCTTGGCTTGTTTTTAATCTGGGCATCTTTTAAGATGCTTTTACCTTACTCATAGGCCCCCATTCCTTGAATCCTTTTTATCTAGTACTGCATTTTTCTTGTTCTGAAACTTTAGGATGTATATTTTAAAAAGCCATCCACCTATAACTGCTCATTGTCGCTGTTGAGCTGTGTCATTTAAATTAAGAGCCAAGCACCCATAAAAACCTTAGTGCTACAAGTTGCAGGACCTCATCCATCCATTGTTGAGCTTCTTACTGCCCATGGGCTGGGATGGCTAATTTAATGACAGTTCTCTATTTTGCACATCTTTGTCTGGTGCCCTCACAGAATTCTTTTCTAAGAAAGTATCTAGAAACTGTACAAACAGAGAAAAGCTTATGAGCTGTATTGATACCTGAAGGTCACAGCAATACCATCACTCAGTGTTTCTTGCCACTTTGAAATGAATGTCAAGTCATATTTACAGTGCTTCTTCACCTTTCTTTATAACATTTTCCAGGTCAAAAATATATCCTAGCACTCTGCACATGCTGACCAAACTTCTAAAATTGTGGATCTGAATCGGGACAGCTGCTCACCTGTAGTGCCCTCTACCAAGGCTCTCCTTTTACAGATTTGGGTTTCACTTTCTTATCTATTTTTATTCAAGCTTGTGTATTTTCGATGCCTCTTTCATCCCTAGAATCCCCATATCATTCATGAAATCTCTTCTTATTGTTTATATACTCACATACATTTTGCTTAAAATTATTTTGAATCTAGGCAATAATGATGCTCAGATCCTCTCACAAACATCATGTCTTTTGGACTTAATGATTTAAGAATATGAAAGTCCCGTAAATTATATTAAATTCTGTGAAGCTGCATTTTCTCATTTAAAAGTATATCTTCACCTACACATCTTTCTCTGTCTCTAAAACATCTTGATATTGTGCCATTTGGTTCAGCAGGTAAAGAGCAACATACAATTTTAATTGGCATGCAAGACTGGTATAGAATCATATGAGCTGTTAACTTACCCTGATATCAGAAAGTACTTCCAGGACAGAGACGCAAGTGGCATCACAAGCTCATGTCTATGCCTAAAATGAGCAGTTAAATAAGATCTTTGCTTAATCTTAGACATGTGATGTGCCTCATTAAATCTGAACATTAACCCTTAACACTTTTGCAGTGAGTTTGTGAGTTTCTGAGAAACTGAGAGCAATTCTAAATTCATTTGGCTTACTTTATGACCGTATGCCAATGAGGAAAAGTAAGCTGGGAATTGTCTCCCTGCTCATTGATGTCTCCCAAGTTGCTGAGCTGAATGCATACTGTACTCTCTATCTGGTCTTATTGTATATATTTTTCCCCAAGTGTGTATGGATTTTCCTCCAGGTTAGTTTCCCCCCACACTCCTGAAGAGGATGAGTGAGTGTGGCTGTGAGTGTGGTTTCTCCTGCCTTGCACTTACACTCATGTGAAAAAGTAGGTACACCCCATGAAATGCTTTTTTCTTTTTTAAAATGTTTACATATCAATATTTTATCTTCATTTAAACAGTATCTATAAATATAGTTGATGTAAATGTGGCGTGATATTTGTTATATTTTATAGTCCTCTTCTTCTTTTGGCTGCTCCCATTATGTGTTGCCACAGCGGATCATCTTCTTCCATCTCTTCCTGTCCTCTACATCTTGTTCTGTTACACCCATCACCTGCATGTCCTCTCTCACTACATCCATAAACCTTCTCTTAGGCCTTCCTCTTTTCCTCTTTCCTTTCAGCTCTATCTTTAATATCCTTCTCCCAACATACCCAGCATCTCTCCTCTGCACATGTCCAAACCAACGCTCAAAAAAATTAAAGGAACACTTTGAAAACACATCAGATCTCAATGGGAAAAAATATCCTGCTGGATATCTCTACTGATATGGATTGGGAATGTGTTAGGATTGAAAGGATGCCACATTGTTTGATGGAAATGAAAATTATCAACCTACAGGGGGCTGAATTCAAAGACACCCTGAAAATCAAAGTGAAAAAATGATGCGGCAGGTTAGTCCATTTAGCCGAAATTTCATTGCAGCAACTCCAAATTGTACTCAATAGTTTGTATGGCCCCCACGTGCTTGTATGCATACCTGACAAGTTTGGTGTCATGGGGGATCTCCTCCCAGATCTGGACCAGGGCATCACTGAGCTCCTGGACAGTCTGAGGTGCAACCTGGTGGCGTCAGATGGACCGAAACATAATGTGACACCCAGAGGTGTTCTATTGGATTGAGGTCAGGTGAGTGAGCGTGGGGGCTATGGTATGGTATCAATTCCTTCATCCTCCAGGAACTGCCTGCATACTCTCACTATATGAGGCTGGGCATTGTTGTGCACCAGGAGAAACCCAGGACTCACTGCACCAGCATACAGTCTGACAATGGGTCCAAGGATTTCATCCCGATACCTAATGGCAGTCAAGGTGCCATTGTCTAGCCCAGGGGTGGGCAAAGTCATTCCTGGAGGGCCGCAGTGGCTGCGGGTTTTTGTTCCAACCCAGTTGCTTAATTAGAAAACAATCCTTGCCAATAATTACATTTCATGGCTTGTTAGTGCTTTCACTCTGCTATGTCAAGTCATTCTCATATCCTAGATTTTTTTTTTCCATTCTAAGGATATCATCCAAATACTTTGAAGTTTAAAATGGATGGGTAATTCTCAATCCTTCACTTTTTTCTCTTCTCTTTCCTTCCAAGTATTTAATTAAACCAAATAGTGCACGATAAATACACACAGGTGTAAAGGGTAACAAGCAAAATGGATAACTGCTGGTTTCTTTTGTCATTTGCATCTTATTGCTAATAAGGAGCAATTAAAAACTGAGAATGCAGCTGTTTAAGACTTAAATAAAAAATAAGGGTTCAAAATCTTAATTAGGGAGATAAGTAAAATGAAGCAGAAGATGCTACTAGAGCAATAAGTGCTTCTTATTAAGCAACTGGGTTGGAACAAAAACCTGCAGCCACTGCGGCCCTCCAGGAATGACTTTGCCCACCCCTGGTCTAGCCTATAGAGGTCTGTGAATCCCTCCATGGATACACCTCCACAGACCATCAGTGACCCACCACCAAATTGGTCATGCTGAATGATGTTACAGGCAGCATAATGTTCTCCATGGCTTCTCCAGACCCTTTCATGTCTGTCACATGTGCTCAGGGTGAACCTGCTCTCACCTGTGAAAAGCACAGGATGCCAGTGGTGGACCTGACAATTCTGGTATTCTATGGCAAATGCCAATCGAGCTCCATGGTGCTGGGCAGTGAGCACAGGGCCCACTGGAGGACATCGGGCCCTCAGGCCACCCTCATGAAGTCTGTTTTGATTGTTTGGTCAGAGACATTCACACCAGTGGCTGGCCTGCTGGAGGTTATTTTGTAGGCTCTGGCTGTGCTCCTCCTGTTTCTCCTTGCCCAAAGGAGCAGATAGCGGTCAGTCCTGCTGATGGGTTAAGGACCTTCTACGAGGGGCCCTGTCCAGCTCTCCTAGAGTAACTGCCTGTCTCCTGGAATCTCCTCCATGAGACTGTGCTGGGTGACACAGCAAACCTTCTGGCAATGCCACATATTGCTATGCCTGCCATCCTGGAGAAGTTGGACTACCTATGCAACCTCTGTAGGGTCTACCACTAGTGACACTGACCATAGCCAAATGCAAAACGAGTGAAAAAACAGAAGAGGAGGGAAAAATGTCAGTGGCCTCCACCTGTTAAACCATTCCTGTTTTGGGGGTCGTCTCATTGTTGCCCCACTAGTGCACCTGTTGTTAATGTCATTAATACCAAAGCAGCTGAAACTGATTAACAACCCCCTCTGCTACCTAACTGACCAGATCAATAGCCCAGAAGTTTCATTGACTTGATGCTATACTCTGATTAAAAAGTGTTCCTTTAATTATTTTGAGCAGTATATTTTATATTCCATTGTATAATTTAAATAAGCATAAATGAGCATGTGGAAGAAGTATGTACATTTCTGTATTTATCACTATCTCAGATACCTAAAATTAGAATCAGGTGCAAATGTTTAGAACCTCATTAGGTAGGATCTTGCATAAACCCATCTCATTTAAACCTCAAATATTAAGTTCTTTGCTCTTTGCTGCTGAAGTGTGCATTATCACAATGCCAAGGTCAAAAGAACTCCCTAAGGCCTTCAGAAATAAGGTTCTAGATACCTGAGAGTCTAAGAGGGATTTCAAAATATCTCCAAACAATTGGAAATGAACCATTCCAATGTCCAGAAGATCATCTACAAGTGCAATGGATTTCAAACAACTGCCAACTCGTCCAGGCCAGGCTGCCCTAGTAAGTTCAGCCCGAGAGCACAACGCAAGATTCTGAAAGACGTTTCTAAGAATACCCGGATTTCATCACAGGATGTACAGGATACTCTTGCCACTGTTGATGTCAAAGTGTACCATTAGAAAGGGTCTGCACAAATTAGATCTACATGGGAATTGTGCCAGTTGTGTCCAGAAAGAACATTAAGACAAAGTTTGCCCGGTAAAAACCTAGGCAAAGACCGGGACTTCTGGAACAATGTACTCTGGAGAGATGATTCAAAGATAGGTTATTTAGCCACAGTACAAAAAGACATGATTGGTTAAAAACCAAAGACAGCATTTGACCAGAAGAACCTGATATCACTTGTGGTGGGAATAGTATAGTTCAGGGCTGCTTTGTAGCTTCAAGGCATGGGAAGCTCCACATCGTAGAATCTGGTGTGAATTCTTCATTGTACCAGAGGACAATGTCAGACCATCTGTCAAAAGAGAGAAGCTCAAACAAAAGTGGCCGTTGCATCATGACGGTTACCTTAAACATTCCAGTAAGGCAAAACTACAGAAATTAAAATGGGTAAATTTACTTTTTCATATGACTGTATAACACAGCCACAATTTTTCCAACAGCATTCTTGCATTTGAACCTTTATGTTAACACTCTTTCACGCCATCCTGATTTGGTCTCACAGATAGTCCTTCTCTTTTCACTTAGACTCCCACTGCTAGGATGAACAGTAACAGCATGAAGCCTGGACTCGGTGGCTTCAAACTACTTCTACCATGGACGATATCCACAATACAAGCCCCCAAAAAAATAGTTCAATATGTTAATGTTTTGGAGCAGCTCTTGACCTCATTCTTTTACAGTTAACCCCATAAATTAACACACTGTGTTATCTATTCTGCCCTTGTCTTTGTACCCCATTCTTCTTGTTAATCAGGTTTGCTTTTGTTCTATCCCAGCTCCTGAACCTCCAGCGACCTTAGGAAATGCTGATTTGGTGATGTTTTACTTTAATGGAGACCTGAGTCAAGGCTTTATCTTGCTTATATTGGGATACACATATCAAATTGGTTTGACTGGTCTTCATTCTTTATGGCTGAAATTGCTTCATCCTGCCTCTATTTATGCTGAGCATTTTGCCTTTATTGCTGTTTATTTTTTCTGTGAAAAATTCAGCCACCTGATCTATGGTAGAAAGCTACTTATCTGTGGCCAAGTGTGTAAGCATCAGAAATAATTTAACATGAATGACTTTAACCCGTAGCAGGAATTAGTGCTATAGGTTGTAATAGACAGCATCCTGTGCAAGATGGATGCTGGTCCATTACTGATGAAGGGAAAACAGAACATTTCATAATCTCTCTGGGAGACTGGCAGGAGATGTCATTAATATGAAAAGTTTGTTGGCATCCCGGTTGGCGTGGAGCAGAGATATTTACCCAGCTAGGAGACTAGCACAATGTAAGGACAGGGGGAGACAATGGGATGTGGCTATGGTCCCCCCAATACATGAGACGGTAGTTACTGGGACTTGGGTCATCCCTGGTAGGTTATGCAAGGGCTGCCAGGAGGAGCTGCTGAGATTTGCTCTCCCTACTTTTAGGGTCTTCTGTTTGACCCAGAAGTGCTTCCAGAGGGCTACACCCCAGCACTGGAAGTAACCCTGGACCTGGCATAAAAGTAGCCACTTAACCTCATACCGGTGAATTGGAGTTTTGTGGAAGAAGAACCATGCTCGTCTGGAGGACTGGAAGGAGGGAGAAGAGAGGAGATGAATACTTGTGTTTGTGTCACTTTTGAAGCCTTTGTAAAGTACTTGTGATATTTAAACCCAGGACTTGTGCCATGGTGGTTGTATCTGCAGTTTGGGGCTCTACTACGCCCCCTAGTGGTCACAAGGTAACGATCCAAGGTTTTCGTAAAAAGCAGACTTTCTGTCTTTTAATTCATGTTTTTAAAGATTCAAAGATGCTTTACCATGTTTATATACTGTTTTTTTCTATTTTTTTTTCCTTTTTGCATTTGTCTTTCTTTTGCCAGTTTGTTTATGGTGTTTATGCAGTTCCATTTTGATGATTTCATTGGGCCCATCATAGGCAATGTGACTTGCACGCACATGATGTCATGGTTGTCATTTTGTCTAAAAGGGTGTTTAAAGTAGAGCAAAAATGTTGGCATGCATCTACAAAATGGAAAAGAAAGACGCATTATTTAGAGAGTAAAACTAAAAAAAAAAAAATGAAGGGTTCTGTATAAGAGCTTTCAGTCTGGCTTGATTTTTCTAGCAACTACATCCAACTTGGAAAGAAAAATAAACACCAATTTGTACTTTGTTCGGGAAAAAATCCTGCCACTAGTACTTCACTTTCTACATTATTGTATTTTCCATTTTAGTTCCAGCTTTCTTGTTGTCCTAGAGCATGACTGTAAGCTAATTATTTATCGTTTTTGTTCACAGCAGTTTTACTGTGTAATGCCTTCACCCATCATTTTAATTTCACTCATTTTCTTAAAGTATTATCTATTTATAATCAAAATATTACTGTAAAAGTATCTGTATGTACAGTGGGTTTGTAAAGTATTCAGACCCCTTTGCTTTCTGTACACTTTACTATGTTGTAGATTTCAATTTTTAAATGGATAAATTTGCCTTTTTTGCCCATCAATCAACACTCAATAACCCATAATGACAAAGTAAAAAATGTTTTCAGAAAGGCTTCCAAATTTATTAAAAATCAAAACCTGAAATCTCTCATTAAGACCCTCTGTGCCGTGTTTGCTTTAACTCTCCTTGAGATGTGTCTACAACTTGATTGGAGTCCACCTCTGAGGAGTTCAACTGATTGGATGTCATTTAGAATGCACACCCCTGTGTATAGAAGGTCCCACCATTCATACTGCAGGTCAGGACAAAAATCAAGTCATGAAGTCAAAAAGAACTCTCTGAAGACCTCCGCCATGAAACTGTGGTGAGACACAGGTCATGGCAAGGGTATACAACCATTGCTAAAGCCTTGAGTGTCCCCAGGAGAACAGTGACCTTAATAATTGTAAAATGGAGAAAAAGTTTAGAATGTCCAGCCAAACTGAGTTAACAGGCAAGAAAGGCTTTGTTCAAGGAGTGACCAACAACGGTTCAGTTATTACTTGGACTGAGCTTCAGAAGTCCTCTATTGTGATGGGAAAATCTGTTCAAAGGACAGCAATCTTGGCGCATCTGACAATCTGGAGCATAGGACAGCTCACTTAAGAGTTTGCCAAATGGCATTTAAAGGACACTACAAACATGAGGAAAAAAGATTCTTTGGTCTGATGAGACAAAAATTGGACTCTTTGGGCAGAAGTCCAATTAGTATGTCTGGTGACCAGGCACTGTTCATCACCTGCCTAATATCATCCCTGTGATGAATTTATGGTGGTAGCAGCATCATGCTATGGAGGTGCATGGACAAGGAGACAGGGTCAGAATTGAAGGAAGGATGAACATAGACAAATATAAGAGGGATGTTCAAAAAGTTTCCGCAATCTATTTGTTAAGAATTTCAAAAACAAATTACATCACTTCTCTACATAGTCACCTTCCTTTGCGATGCAATTGTCCCGGCACTGTACCAACTTTTTAATGCAATCAGCAAAAAGTGTTTTTGGTTGAGCGCGTAGCCACTGATGCACCACAGCTCTCACATCATCATCACATGTAGCTGGACATCCCAAGTGTTCTGCATCCATCACACTAGTACGGCCATTTTCAAACATTTCAATCCATTCATAGACGACTCTACAAGAGAGAACTTTTTCCCCATACTGAGCACACATGCAATGATGAATTTGAGCTCCCAGCATACCTTCTCCCCACAAAAAGCATATGCAGAACGCTGTTCCTCTTTGGTGCAATTTATAAATTTCGCAGCCATCTTCACCATAGGGTGACAACTCTTATACTAAACTTACCAGACAGAACTAGTCACATAACACTCTCAGACACAACCAATTACTGCTCCTCCCGTCTTCACTATTTCCCACAAAAATATAAAAGCGCAGGAACATTTTGAGCGTCCCTCATTGGTCCTTGAAGAAAACCTGCTGCAGAGTGCATGTAACCTCATATTGGGGTGATCCTTCACCTTTCAGCATGGCAATGACTGATGCATATAGTCAAGACAATGCTGGAGTTGCGTCACGACAGGTCTCCGACCATCCTTGAGTGGCCCAGCCAAAGCCCACAGAAACATGCATGGAGATACCTGAAGATGACAGTTTATAGATGGCTCCCACTCAATCTAACAGAGCTGGAGAGGATCTGCCAAGAATAACGTGATACACTGCAATAATTCAATTGGGCAAAGCTTGTACTGACTTACCCAAGCAAGAAGTCTCAAACCTAGAATTGCTGCCAAAGGGGCTTCTACGAAATACTGAAATAAGGGTCTGAATACTGATATGAATGAAAAAGTTCAGTTATTGATTTTAATAAATTTGCAAACCTTTGTGAAAATGTTTTCATTTTGTCATTGGGTTAATGAGTGTAGATTGATGAGAAAAAAGGCAAATTTATCCTTTTTAAGTTAAATCTACAACACTGTAAAGTGTACAAAATGTGAAGGTGTCTGAATATTTTCTGAATCTACTGTATATTAAGTAACAAAAAAATATTTAAAACTTTCTTAGCTGTTTAGCACGTAGGACATTCCACCCAAACAAACTTACAGCTGTTTGTGACCGCCAACAAATGCTTGTAAAACAGCAGAATCCATAAATGAAACAAACAATAAGATTACGCTGATACGGCAGAACCAAGAAAACGATATTCCAACTAGCCAAAAAGCAAACAATGAATACACACAAGGTACAAAGTGTACTCATTGTGTCTAAAATTCCAGTTGCAACAACGTGGAGGCTTTTGGTTTGTTGAGTTTTACCTCGGACACACTAAAATGTGGCCAAGGTGGCGAAGAGGGCAAATAGCACCTACAAGCTTGGGCCTAGGGCTGCAGGGGAAACAAATTTATTCTGTCTGCTCCCATGTGTTAGTCAGCAGGTTTCCTCTTGAAACTCGACTGGTTACTTTCTAAGAAAAAAAAAAAAAACTGTCATTTTCCTGAGGAATTAAAGCTTCGACAGATTTCTCGTGAGAAGAGCAGAAACCCAGAATGGGAGTTTGTTTTCACACAGGGCCTCAAGCTCTGCACCAACACTCAGTGAAGAACGCTATATAAAAATAAACACAGACATTGAATTGAACGTTCAGGGTACCTCAGACTCACAAATGAGTGGTCTCATTGACTTGGGCATCTGATTCCAATTCCCTTCTGCCCCACCAGTTCACATACATTTTCCATATTGGAATCTGAATATCCATCCATCCTCTTCCACTTATCCGAGATCGGGTCGCGGGGGCAGCAGCTTGAGCAGAGATGCCCAGACTCCCCTCTCCCCGGCCCCTTCTTCTAGCTCTTCCGGGACAATCCCAAGGCGTTCCCAGGCCAGCCGGGTGACATAGTCCCTCCAGCGTGTCCTGGGTCTTCCTCGGGGCCTCCTTCCTGTTAGACGTGCCCGGAACACCTCACCAGGGAGACGTCCAGGACGCATCCTGATCAGATGCCTGAACCACCTCATCTGACTCCTCTCGATGCGGAGGAGCAGCGGCTCTACTCTGAGCCTCTCCCGGGATGACTGAGCTTCTCACCCTATCTTTAAGGGACAGCCCAGACACCCTGCGGAGGAAACTCATTTCAGCTGCTTGTATTCGCGATCTCGTTCTTTCAGTCACTACCCATAGCTCAAGACCATAGGTGAGGGTAGGAACATAGATCGACTGGTAAATTGAGAGCTTTGCCTTGCGGCTCAGCTCCTTTTTCACCACGACAGACCGATGCAGAGCCCGCATCACTGAGGATGCCGCACCGATCCGCCTGTCGATCTCACGCTCCATTCTTCCCTCACTCGTGAACAAGACCCCGAGATACTTGAACTCCTCCACTTGGGGCAGGATCTTGCTCCCAACCCTGAGAGGGCACTCCACCCTTTTCCGGCTGAGGACCATGGTCTCGGATTTGGAGGTGCTGATACCCATCCCAGCTGCTTCACACTCAGCTGCGAACCGATCCAGAGAGAGCTGAAGATCATGGCCTGATGAAGCAAACAGGACATCATCATCTGCAAAAAGCAGGAATCTGAATATCACATTAAATGTTAGGAGCCACTTGTGCAGATATTAGGGTTGTGCAAAATAATATTCCTTTTCGCTTTTTTACTGTTTTTTAAATGTCATTTCAGTGATGTTGTTTCTTTGCTGTTCTGTGTAATAATTTCTAAATGGGCAGTTGTTTTCATCTAGGGGGCGCTAGCTCCCTGGTTGGAATAAGTTCTTTTTTAATTGCGCCGTCTTAAGTAAGCCGAAACTATATAGATATATTAAATGACAATAAGCAGTCACATATGAGAAAATAACAGCTTTCTTTAATGATGGCTTACGCGTCATTACAAATGAAGGAAGCCACAGCAAGACTTTTATCAAGGTGGGATCTCGATGTATACAGTCTGCCACTTTCGTCGCTGCGCTGAAAGGATTTTCAGGATCGGATGATGTTATCTCCCATCCATCCTTCGGCATCAAAGGTGTGCTGGGCAATGTTCCAAGGCTTTATATTCTTTCTCCATGTACAGGCCCTTACTTAGGTAAATCATGCCATTCCAAACAAGGCGCAGAGAGGATACAATTTCATGCTGACTCTAACACACAGAAATAGTGCAGGTTGCCCATTTGCAGCTGTTCTTAACTTGTCTTGTCTTAAAATGCTTGCTTAGCAATTCTAAATACTAGGCCCCTATACTAAATCTGGCGTTATGTTAGCTGTACATGTGAGAACAAAAGAAAAGCAGATTTAAATTATTTGCACAAAGCACAGTGACATATTAAACTTATATTCTGATTACAGCAGTCTCATTGCAGAATTTTGGGTTGCCTTGACATGGCTGCTAGGCATGTACTTGTGTAGCCACATGACCCAGGAATTAATGGATGGCATGCTCTGCACATTAAACAGCATAATAGCTTTATAGCAGCACAAAGGAAAGACTTTTTTCTTTTTTTAACACCTAGTTTACTTTTGACTTTGAATTTTGTGCAGAAATAAATCCCTTAAAAGAATACCCCACCCAAAAATAATATTTATTTATATGATCAATACAAAATCCTGTGGTGGGTTGGCACCCTGCCCAGGATTGTTTCCTGCCTTGTGCCCTGTGTTGGCTGGGATTGGCTCCAGCAGACCCCCGTGACCCTGTGTTCGGATTCAGCGGGTTGGATAATGGATGGATGGATGGAATACAAAATCCTGAAAGAGATCATCAAATTCAATGCAGCAACAACTGTCCAATTAAATTAAATGTGGAGAGGACATACCTACCTGGTCATGTAGAAATGGTTAAAAGCATAGTGCAGCATCAAAATAGGACTGTGTGCAATTTAACCATTAATAAATAGCAAGGATAAAAACAGCACAACAAAAAAAAGCAAAACCAGTCTGTAAACATTTTTTTTCACTTGTCGAAAACTCCTGCATGCTGTCACGCATGTGTGCCTGCTTATCATATAACTTCAGGGTTTAAGCACAGTAAGTGATTCCACTCCAAGCCAAGATTGGGCACCGTGGCTAACTCTTCTCTCACTTCCTTCTGCAATACCGAGAAGAGCCTCAGCCCCTTCTGGTTGGGACCAGATAAAAGGGGGCGTGCCCAAAGTGTTACATCTCATTTTGAATCGGGACTCTGAAGTGGAAGGAGCTCTCAAGCTGCCTGAAGCAAAAAATACATACATTTTTGTTTGATTTAGAAGCTTCCGTGCCTGTTTTTCTGTTTCCTAAAAGGATGGATTGGCGAAATTTTTCTTTGGTTGCAAACCACAGTACTTTTGTGCTTCTTTCATTAAACAGGGTTGCCTAGCTGACTACCCAACATTTACTGTGTGCTCCTTGAGTTTACCTGGCCATGACAATGTTTTTACAAGTGTAGTACAAGGGTACACATTCATTGCATGTTAAGTAGTTAAAAAGGCCTATGTAGTCTGCAATTTATTAAACGGAGATGCCACAAAATGAATGGCTCTATACAGTGCCATACATAATGTTTTGGACAAAGACACTTTTTTTTTTTGATTTACCCATCAGTTCCACAATTTAAAATTACAAATCAAACAATTCAGACAGGATTAAAGTGCACATTGTAGACTTTCATTATAGCCTATATTTTGGACACACCATGTAGAAATGACAATACTTTTTCCACATGCCCCCCCCCCCCCCCCCCCCCCCCATTTCAGGGCACCATAATGTTTGGTCTAATTGATGTCACAGGTTATTGTGATTCCTCAGGTGTGTTGAATTGCTTCATATGATACCTCAGCTTGCTTTGCACTGTTTAGAGTGTGCATCTGCCTTTGTTCAACATGAGAACAAGAGAAAGAAGTCATTATGAGGCTGAAAAACAAGAATAAAACCATTTGTGACATCACTAAAAAACTTATGGTTATCCAAATAAAATGTCTGGAATATCATTTAGAAGAAAGAATGCACTGGTGAGCTCAGTAATCGCAAAGGGTCTGGTAGGCCAAGGGAGACCTCCACTGTTGATGACAGACGAGGCCTCTCTATGGTAATGAAAAAGCCCTAAACACTTGTCTGACAGATCAGAAACAGTCTTCAGGAGGCAGATGTGGATGTGTCAGAGATGACTATTTACAGAGGCCACACTGCAAGATGCAAACCAGTAGTTAGCCACAAAAACAGGATGGTCAGATTACAGTTTGCAAAAAAAGTACTTAAAAGAGCCTTTACAACTCTAGAAAAAGTTGGACAGGAGAGGGATGGCAAGAGCAAAGTGTGGGGACAAAAAGGAACTTCCCACGGTCCAAAGCAGACCACCTCATCTGTTAAAGATGGCGTTTAGGGGTGTTATGGCATGGGCATGTATGGCTGCCACAGGTCCTGGCAAACTTATCTTTACTGATGATGGGACTGCTGACAGCAGTCACACAATGAATTCTGAAGTGTACAGAAACATCTGATCTGCTCCAAGTCCAGTAAATGTCTCCAAACTCACTGGATGGCTCTTCATCCTACAACAAGGTAATGATAATACTGTTAAGGCAACGCAGGAGTTTTTCAAAGCTAAAAAATGTAAGATTCTTAAATGCCCAAGCAAGTCACCTGATTTAAATCCAATTTAGCAGGTCTTCCAGATGCTGATGAGAAATTTAAGGTAACAAGCTATTGAAACAAACAGGAGCTGAAGATGGCTGCATTAGAGGCTGGGCAGAGCATCACCAGAGAAGATCCTAAGCACCTGGTGATATCGATGAAACTCCTGTCTTCATGTAGTCATTGCATGCAAGGGGACATGTGACAAAGTCCAAAATATGACTGCTTTATTAGACCTGCCATTGATGTGTCCCAAACATTATGGTGCCCTGAAAATGCATGGGACCATGTAGGAAAAGTGTTGTCATTTCTACATGGTGTGACTGCAATGTATGCAAATACCCTTAAATGAAAGTCTGCAATATGCACTTCAATCACACCTGAATTGTTTGATTTGTAATTTTAAACTGTGGAGCAGAGGGGAAAAATCAAGGAAAAATGTGTCTTTTTCCCAGATATTATGGAGGGCACTGCAAGAAGAGGGAAATGACAAACACGTAACAAAATGCATTCAGGTTGGTGGTAAATCACAATAGAAGCATTATGGGTAAAATATGAAAAATAATTATTATACATTTCAAATAAAATTAATGTTTATTTTACAATACTGTATACAATTTTTATTGGCACAGAATATGATAAATAAAATTTTTCTACATATAAAATCCATAACATTTATTATTTAGCCAATGCTTTTCTCCCAACCAACTTTCAACTCTATCCTTAACTTTGAAAGTATAAAACCACTTGTATGGTAAATGGCCTAATCGGGTGACACCATGAGTAAGTGGTGGGGTGTGAATAAGTAGGCCTACAGAAAGCAAAGATGCTTTAAAGACAGCATGTGGTTGTTTCCCTTTCCTACAATCTGAGCACTGGGGAGCTAACATGACTTGCTCAAGTTGACTGTGCAAATCAGTGATGATGAAAGCTGAACTGGCAGCCTTCCGCTTTATGTTTTAATGAACGGTTTGGCAGCAGAAATAATACTGTACAAGAAAAATGCAAGCACTGGTGGATTAATAGTTGTTAACAAATGGATGATGTACAGAAAATATCAAAAAAGGCTCATAGGATGCAGGGTGTTCTGTCCTAATGTATAAATACTGATTACTAGAAAGGTGTTCCTAATATCATTTCACCAACCCATTTCTAAAATTGTAGAGCTTGGCCTCCATGCAGTTAGAATAACTAGACTTATTCCATTACAGAACGGCTCATTAGCAGCATCTATACAGTAGATGTCCACTCAAGACCAAGCTTCAAATTCCATGGGCTTCATTGCAGGAGACACATTGATTTTCCCAGGATACATAGCTTGAGCAACTGTGGAAAAAGAGAAGTTGTAAGATATTTTAGAATGGAGGATTGAATCAGGAAGACTACAGTTTGTTACTCTGTCCATCCTAAAAATTAACAATTGTACTATGAATTTGCAACACTGAAACTTGTGCAAGTTACATTTCTGAAAATTTGAAATATTTGATTCCTGTACTTCCTTTTTTTTTTGCTCATTGTAATTATATGTGATGGATCTGTTCACTGTTCATTGGCTTGTTGCTGAGGAGCTCCCAGTTATCACATGAATAGGCTCCAGCCCCCTGAAGTGGATTAAGTAGGTTTTGCTGATTTGAATGCATGTAGCTGCTCAATACTGATTACCTCCAACACCAAATTGGTTGGATTAGCTCATTAAGCCTTGAACGTCATAAGTCAGGTGTGTCCAATCATGAGAAAAGGTATTTAAGGTGGTCAATTGCAAGTTGTGCTTCCCTTTGACTCTCCTCTGAAGAGAGACAGCACGGGATCCTCAAAGCAACTCTCAAAAGATCTGAAAACAAAGATTGTTTAGTATCATGGTTTAGGGGAAGGCTACAAAAATCTATCTTAGAGGTTTAAACTGTCAGTTTCAACTGTAAGGAATGTAATCAGGAAATGGAAGGCCACAGGCACAGTTGCTGTTAAACTCAGGTCTGGTAGGCCAAGAAAAATACAGGAGCGGCATATGCACAGGATTGTGAGAATGGTTACAGACAACCCACAGATCACCTCCAAAGACCTGCGAGAACATCTTGCTGTAGATGGTGTATCTGTACATCGTTCTACAATTCAGCACACTTTGCACAAAGAACATCTGTATGGCAGGGTGATGAGAAAGAAGCCCTTTCTTCACTCACGCCACAAACAGAGTTGCTTGTTGTATGCAAATGCTCATTTAGACAAACCAGATTCATTTTGAAATAAAGTGCTTTGGACTGATGAGACAAAAAAATGAGTTATTTGGTCATAACAAAAAGCGCTTTGCATGGCAGAAAAAGAACACCGCATTCCAAGAAAAACACCTGCTACCTACTGTCAAATTTGGTGGAGGTTCCGTCATGCTGTGGGGCTGTGTGGCTAGTTCAGGGACTGGGGCCCTTGTTAAAGTCGAGGGTCGGATGAATTCAACCCAATATCAACAAATTCTTCAGGATAATGTTCAAGCATCAGTCACAAAGTTGAAGTTACGCAGGGTTTGGATATTCCAACAAGACAATGACCCAAAACACAGTTCGAAATCTACAAAGGCATTCATGCAGAGGGAGAAGTACAATGTTCTGGAATGGCCGTCACATTCCCCTGACTTGAATATCATCGAAAATCTATGGGATGATTTGAAGAAGGCTGTCCATGCTCGGCAGCCATCAAATTTAACTGAACTGGAGAGATTGTGTACAGAAGAATGGTCAGAAACACCTCCATCCAGAATCCAGACACTCATCAAAGGCTATAGGAGGCGTCTAGAGGCTGTTATATTTGCAAAAGGAGGCTCAACTAAGTATTGATGTCATATCTCTGTTGGGGTGCCCAGATTTATGCACCCGTCTAATTTTGTTATGATGCATATTGCATATTTTCTGTTAATCCAATAAACTTAATGTCACTGCTGAAATACCACTGTTTCCATAAGGCATGTCATATATTAAAAGGAAGTTGCTACTTTGAAAGCTCAGCCAATGATAAACAAAAATTCAAAGAATTAAGAGGGGTTCCCAAACTTTTTCATATGACTGTATTATTAAGGTCTTTGAGCAAGGAGTTATGCCATACTGTACCATTCTCAAACCTGCTTAAACAAATTCACGGTCACAGGGGGCTAAAGCCAATCCTGGAAGCCCATATGACACAGGGCTGGAAAATAGCCTTGGACAGAGTGCCAGTCCATCACAGTGCCCATTTGTGCACATAGCCACACTCACCCATGCTGATGCAGCCAATAGCTAACTACACAAAAGAAAAAGAGTGTCCTCTTGTTTGGAAATATTCAGTGCATTGTGATATGTGGTCCATGGTGCTGTGCTGATTTTAAATAAATAATTGCACCCTGCCAGAGAGCAGGCTCTAATTGGTTGCGAGCACACTTCGCTCAGAGAATGGCTGGGGGTGCCTGCCTGATTGCAAAGACACGGAGGGCGCAGTGCATTCACACCTGTGCCCCGTGAGAAGCACTAGTATAAGAGATGCCTGCATGGGACAGAAGGGAGAACAGAAGAAAGACAAAAGCTGTGAGAACAGCATTGCTAGGAGTGGCAAGACAAGCCAGCCAGGGTGTGTGAAAGGCAGCGTGGTGGATGTCCCCATGATGATGCAAAGCATTGGTGCTCTAGGGGCAGATCATCCCCATTGATTTAATATTTTAGAGTGGGTGCGATTGTGGTGCAGTCTTTAGGGATCTTTCTTTAGGGATCTGAGGTACTACAGGTGTGTGAGAAAGAAGACGTGAGGACAACCAACCCCAGGTAGTCTGGCCGACGCCAGTCAAGGAAACCAAGAGGAGGGTCAGGTGGAGAGGATTGCAGCTGCTACGTCTCTGCCAGCTGAATAAACAATGGGTGAGCTGGGGAGACGAAGTGGGCATTGCGCTGGGCTCGGCAGATACAACAAAGACCTGATGACTGTGATGGTTTTATTCTTGTTTTAAGTTCTGAGTTTTAATCGCAACGATGTTCACTATTTTTATGGATTATTTATTTAGGGAAGAGAGCACTGCACTTTGGGACACGGTTTGATTTTGAATTGTTCTAATAAAAGAACTTGTGCACTTTATTGAATCTACCCCTTGCTTTGTGTGAGTGTTCTCATCCGTTGGCTCATCCCTCGAGTACATTATCGGTGGTAACGGGTTCAAGGGGCTCCCCGGAAGGACCCGGTAGTGTAGGACCGACCCACATCATCATATGCATTTACAGTCCTAGGAGTCTAATGGTCTACTAATGGCTAAAGACCCACCTTCTCTCCATCACACTCTAAAAAATGACATTCCTACTTAATATGGCTGATTCTTTTTAACTTATTTTGCTTTGTAACCTCCTACTGTGCTCCATCTACAGCCTGATCCTGCTTCATTTCCACTGCTCACACCACCACAACCTTAATAAGCTATTAAGTAAGTATAATTCACAAGAGGTTCATTCATATGTAGCTGACCTCTGAATGATGTATTTGTCTGAAAGGGCAGGTTATGCTCTACAAGAAACGGTGTCAACTGCACCTCTACTCTGCTCACTTTTTCTTTAAGACTTTCCTGTTGCTGTGTTGTTAAGAAACATGGTAAATGTCCTTATAGCCCTCCCTGCACCTTGCCTCTCTACATGATGTGCTCCCTGAAGAAATACAAGGTAATCTCACATTTCACAAAATTGTACTGCAATTTTTATTCATAATGCAGTAATGGATTCAAACTGACAAACACTTCTCTTTAGGAATGACTTTTCCACTATTAAGTGGAATTAATTTGGTTTCAGTCACCTGAAAAATACATCTTATAACCACAAGGGGGCACCACTAAGCCCCAACTGACAGACACAATGTTATCCAGCACAATTTAAGGTTTAAATAAAAGGTTTTTCTTTTGTCTCCAAGACTTTTTCCAAGTTTTCCAAAACACACCACAATAATCACAGATTCTCTCCTTCCACTTCCAGTAGATTGTCGCCCTGACTCTATCAAGTAAGGCTGCAGGCTTCCTTTTGAATTTGACCAGGAAACTGCTTCTGGTGTCATGCCTTGGTCATGTTGGAATCAGGACAATCTTCCCCTGGCAGTGCCCAAACACCCTGACAGGGCTGCCTTTCTGGACTCCAATTCCCATGCCACCCTGAGGGTGTCTTAATTGGTTTCAGCGCTGAGGAACATTGCCACCTATCATGTGGGGAAGTGAACTGCTCCTGGCATGCTCGTTTGCCCAGTCCATCTATTATGGCCTACCGGCCGGCCACAAGTTCACTCTCCTCCCCGGCTAGCATGCCTGTCCTTCCTCCATGGCCCCTACAACCTGCAATTTTCCTATTCACAAAAATTATATTTTTCTAATGACCTAGCTGAATTTAATAATAATTCAAGTATCTAAGGCCTCACTCTCCTCAGCATATCTTTTACAATCATTTAAGTCACTGCAAGCTACGGTAAAAATGCGCTGCTACGATTAGTGCAACTTTTTAATATAACATTTTTAACAGATATAAGTCAAGTGTAAAACTGTCAGGTCAGGAAGCATGCACTGGTACAGCATGTTGCCACATCCACCATATGATGAAACTGCTCGGGATCCTGGGTGGCAATCCCCCCAGGTAGACATGCGGTCCAGAAAAATGACCATCCCACCCAAAAATGACCATCTATCTGCCTCAGACAGGTATTAAGTGGGCTTCCCCTTGGCCTTATCCAGCCATTTGGGTCCTCAACAATGAGGATCCTCCAAGCCAGATCACCCATGGGGAATCGCACCACATGGCCACAGTGCCATAACTGACACTCCCTCACTCATTCAACACAAAGTCAAGCCAGTGGTACCCAAGGATTGTCCGAACAAACACAGTACCAAAGGAGTCCAGTCTTTGGCTGAGGTCACTGGACAGCGTCCATGTCTCACAACCATATAGCAAGACAGGAAGCACCAGGACTCTAAAGACTTGGACCTTCATCCTTTTGGAGAGATATTGGGAGCGCCACACACCCCTTTCCTCATGAACTGCCATACTCTCCCCAAGTCATCTACTGACTTCATAGGAAGAGTCAGCAGAGACATGAATATCGCTGCCAAGGTAAGTAAACCTCCCGCCATGGTCAGTGCTCTGTCCGCAGACAGACACACTGCTGACGGCTGTGCCCAAGAGGTCATTAAAGGCCTGGATCTTAGTTTTTATCAGGACACAAGCCCAGGCACTCGGACACCTCACTCAGTCTCTCGAGAGCCCCGATCAGAGCCTCCATTGACTCTGCGAAGATCACAGCATCATCAGCAAAATCAAGATCCGTGAATCTTTCTTCACCAACAGATGCCCCACAGCCGCTGGACCCCACAACCTTGCCCAACACCCAGTCCATATAAGCATTGAACAGAGTAGAAGCAGAACACACCCCTGACGAACCCCAGTATCAACTGGGAAAAACACAGAGGTTCTGCCTCCACTCTGCACAGCACTCACAATACCAGTGTACAGGCCAGCCATGATATCCAGCACCTTCAGGGGTATCCTGTGGAGTCTCAGTTGATCGAGCTACCCTGTGGGACATCCTAAGTCGAACACTTTACGAAAATCGACAAAGGCTGCAAAGAAACTCTGCTGATATTCACGTTTGTGCTCCATGAGAACGCTCAGTGCCAGGATGTGGTAGATGGTAGACTTCTTAGACATAAAACCACACGGCTCCAGCTGCTGGTAGGTGAGCAAGTGATCATGGATGACCCTAGCGAGGACCTTACCCTGCACCAACAGCAGTGTTATCCCCCTGTAGTTGCCACAATCCAGGCGATCACCCTCTCCTTTCCAGATAGGGAAGACAAGTCCTGCTTTTCCAATCAGTTGGGATGATGCCAGTCTCCCAAATGGAAGCAAAGATTGCTTGCAATGCCAGGACGACAGCCTTACCACCAGCCTAGAGAGGTTCACCCCAGATACCACAGATCCCTACAGCCTTCCCTACCTTCAGCTGGTTCACCACCTGTGCAATCTCATTTAGGTTGGATGGTTCAGAGGCAATTGGAGGATCAGAACTGTAGACGCAGAGATATCCACTGTCCTAGCCAGAGGATCAGCTTTAAACAGCTGCTCAAAGTAGCTGTGTACTGTGTACTCTGTATTTTTTCTTTTTAGGGTGCTCCTCTATTTAGTTAGGACATTTACACAAATACAGAAAAGGTAAAGTGCCGCACTTTGGAATGCATGATGTGTGTGCAGTGAAAGAATTTCAAGTTCAATGAAGGGCTCTCCTGTTTTTAACAGATATAAGTCAAGGGTAAAACATTTTGTACTCTGACAAAAAATCATTTTGTATTTTTTCTTTTTAGGGTGCCCCTCTATTTAGTCATGGCATTTACACAAACATTAAAAAAAGTAAACTGCTGAATGCATGGTGTGCGTGCAGTGAAAGAATTATCCATGAAGAAGTTTCACGTTCAGTGCAGGGCTTTCCTGTTTTTTTCTTCTCTGTCTTCCAGCTCCTCTTGGCCATTTTCTCTCCATCATTTACCCTTTCCATTTATGACCCCACTCTCCTCCTTTGTCCAGTAATGATTTGTGTAGTATTCAGGTTGAACAGAAAAAAAAAACATTGCAGTACAGGCCAAATCAGTTAAAAGACAGGCCAGGCCATCAAGATTATTCTCGAGTCTCCCAATGGCCAGTCTGGGACCCGATGATTATACTGTAATGTAGTTGTTCAGGCTCTCTCTGTCTCTTCCTTTATTAAAACCTTTGATTTACCATGCTGACTACCCTATTACTAGCTGGCCTCATCCCAAAAAAGAAGCATGACTCCAGTAAGTACTGCAGGTTACTGTCATGTCATTTATTAATGTGAGAAACCTCAAAACTAGTCAAGAGTTAGCTGTGCGTCACTCACTAATGAAGCGTACCTTTAGCTACTGGTTCCATTTAGTTATAGGCCCTGATAATTTAGGGACAATGCAGCTCTTATAACACAGATCGTGTTAAAGCAGTGAGAAAGAGCAGGTCAAGCATCTCCTGCAGATAAAAGAGACTTCAGTTTTATGGAAAGAGCATACCAATCACATGAATCCATCAGCCACGCTAAAGTCATGGCCAAAAGTTTTGAGAGTGAGACCAATCATTTTCCAGAATGATGGAGCACCGGGCCATAAAGCCAAAGTTTAACTTAGTGGCTCAGGGAACAAAACATTGAGATTTTTTGTCCATGGCCAGGAAACTCTCCAGACCTTAATCCCATTGAGAACTTGTGGTCAATCCTCAAGAGGCGGGTGGACAAACAAAAACCCACCAATTCTGACAAACTCCAAGCATTGTTTATGCAAGAACAGGCTACCATCAGTCAGGATTTGGCCCAGAAGTTGATTGACAGACAGCATGCCTGGGCGAATTGCAGAGGTCTTGAAAAAGAAAGAAGGGCCAACACTGCAAATATTGACTCTGCACTTAATGTAATTGTCAATAAAAGCCTTTGAAACTTATGAAATGCATGCAATTATACTTCAGTATACCATAGAAAAATCTGACAAAAGCTGGTTCCAAACCTAACCAACTGTAGCAAAGTCGCCTTTCTGAAATTCACTCTAATCAATGGGCCACAAAACTTTTTTTCAAAAGGCACACCCACTCCTAATAAAAAAGGGGGGCTAGACTACCAAGTACTATAAAATGAGTGGGATTGTTTTACAAGAAGTTAGAAATGTGTGCATTGCACATAGATTGAGGGATGCTTGAGGGCTTAGTTAACTGTTTTGAAAGCTGGAACATTTTAATTTTTTGTTTATTTACTTCAAAGACCGATATAACATTTTTTTTTTTTTTTTTATAGTTTTGCAGCAATGAGTCACATTCAGAAAACAGCAATAATATAACTACATGTTGTCACACATGCACACCAGTGGGTTGCCTAAGGTATATAGTACCACCCCGGGATGAAAGTGGGTGCTGTTGCCAATAGCCTTGTCTCCTCTTTTCCCCTCCACGGTGCCTCGAGAAAACGCCCCTTGAGGGCAACAAAGCCAAGGAAGCCCTTTTGGTCCACCCAGTACAGGTGGCGTCTTATTTCAGACCTGACCACGATTGCGAATACTCAAGAGATAAAGGAAAGGCAGAGAAAGTGCAACTCGGAGACAACACTGACTGAAGAGATTTGTCCCAAACAAAGAGTACCTGCTAGTGCAGATTTTTTGTGTGAACTTTCTTAATTTTGTTGGCATTAAACAGGGTTTTGTACAGTTGGTACCTAATGTATTTGGCTTTTGCCCTGCTTCATCATTCACCCCTCTACAATGTATTAAAGTATGTAAAATAACTGGTTTTCAATAACATAATATCACATAGTTAAAAAATTGAACTGAAATAAGGGGTTAGGCTGAAAAGGCTTTCATAGGCACCAGATTCCAACTCGGCCATCGTGAAAATAGCATTGACTGATGTACTTTTTTTGGGCTGTGGGTCATGGAGGGTTTATGGACTTATTGTTGATCCTTAAAAATCATATCTTTACAGTTGCTTTGGACAATTTCTCTAAACAGTCCCAAGGTTCTCTTAACTGCTTGTGCATTACTCTGAGCATTTTGTACACTACAACACAATAATTTGGATAACCAGGAAAATGATTTAATTAATTCAAAACCTTTCATTTCTGTTTCAACATGCAATTCTCTTGTCAACCATTTAATCATTGCCACCAAAATGTGAAATCTCTGAACCATTGGCTAGTGATATACAAGTCAAAATATTTAGTCGTGTTGTCAACATGAAAATATACTATGCAGATATTTTAAGATTTAAAATTGATCCACTGTTGCTCAGTTTACTTCACTATCATTTCTTTATAACCAGTTGAATTTCTTTGTGTACCAATCCACGTGTACTTATGTTCTAGAAACAATTAAAAGGTTCTACCACATCGGTACTTTCTGCAAGACTGAAAAACTAACATTTGTAAGGTTAGTTTTTTTTATTTAGGAAAACAGAAATTAAAATGCTACAAATGGAACCAAATATATTTCTGGAATCTTTCAAAAAATATGAAGTTATATTTTATTTTAAAAATGCACACAGTATTTTAGGTAGTTATATAAGAAAGAAAAAGGCCAGTTCTACATCACAAGTTGTGTTGTCGCTCCTGCTGGTCTGGCCACATATTTTCATCAATATCTAATACTAGCCGTCCCCCGTGGCTCTGCCCACGTTGTAGTGAAACAGGACAAATTTTAAAAATCAATAAACAAACAGGTATCACTAGCTAAGCTGTGGCAAAGTATGCTCCAAAACGTGGCCAGAGGTATAGCGATTCAAACGGAGGCTAGGGCGTGAGTGAGGAGGACCCTGCCCGGCTCCCCACTCCTGACATCATGCTTCCCCCTCCCTTTGGCCCGCAAGCTGTCTCTGATTAGCATGAATAAATCACTGCCACAAGCAAACTAGGGTTCTTACCATGATGAGAGAAGTCGCAAAATCAACCGGAATGTTCAAGCAAAATATAGAATAAAACCCAATCTAAATCTATTAAGTAGTCCTCCCGTGAAAAGCAGTCAGACAGACAGACATTGGATTTTTTATATACAGTATATATATATATATATATATATATATATATATATATATAGAGAGAGAGAGAGAGAGAGAGAGAGAGAGAGAGAGAGAGAGAGAGAGAGAGAGAGAGAGAGAGAGAGAGAGAGAGAGAGAGAGAGAGAGATGGGTGACTGAGCCATACTCAGGGTACTTCAACCAGGTTATGTAGCTTTAAATATAGTGATTATGGCCATGAGCTTGAATTCTAGAACAGACACTTTTTGTGTGCAAAGTGTCCATGCTCTGTCCATGTCTGTTTGGGTTTTTCTCCAGCTACTCAGGGTGTCCTTCCACATCCTAAACATATGCAGATGAGTTTAACTGGCAGCTGTAAACTGGCCTGTGGTATGTGTGCTTAGTATCATTTACAGGGGTAGCAGTTAGTGGTCCAAAGATGTGCCTCTGCCCCAACAACTGTCAACTGGAATAAGCACATCCAATTGTGGTTGGATTGACAAAAATCCTAGATAGACAGATAGATAGATAGATAGATAGATAGATAGATAGATAGATAGATAGATAGATAGATAGATAGATAGATAGATAGATAGATAGATAGATAGATAGATAGATAGAATAAAGATCACAAGACATTGCGAAGGTTTGGGGCAGCCACCCGTATAATTGTTCCCGGCTGCAAAAGTTCTTAATCATCAGATCCATGTTCACACTATTCAGTCCAAAACAGAACTAACTCAATATTAACAAGATAGCAGCTTTAAAGGCCATTACAGGAAGTGATGTCTTCAGGACCGGAACCAGAAGTGACGTCGTTGGCTGCCCCAGAGCCGGGCGGGATTTCCCTAGAATGGTCTGTAAGAGATTGAGAGGGAGAATTAGTGCACTTCGCCACCCCCTGGTCCGGCGTGGAATTACATGTATTCGAGCCCTTTAGTTGCCTCCTAAACACGCGTGTGTGACAATAGATAGATATCAAATCAGGAGTATCAGCGACATTGGACTCAAACCTGAAATTATACATATAGGAGATAACAAACATGGAAGAGCATGTGAACTGCAGGATATCCCACAAAGCAACAGTCATGTTTTGTCTCTCTCTCCAGCTTTTTTTGGTGTTTTGATTGCAATTCCTGCATTATTACATAATTTGAACCCAATGCCTGATATGTCAATAAAATGCCCAGCCTACTAACATGGGGTGGCAGTACTACACATTATATTTAGTTCATTAAATGCTAGTACAGCTCACAAAAAGTGTGGTTCTCATTTGGCTCAATAAGATTAGTGTGGGATCCAAAGGAGACCCCACCATTGCCACTGCCTGGCATTTTGAATTTTCAGTCTTTACAGACCTGTTAAACAGGTACAACAGGGTGACTGAAGTACAATGAATGCATCTTTGTTATTATTGTATTGTTTGTGCATATAGTAACATTGTACCACAAGCAAACTATTACTCTTAGCGCGATGAGAGAAGTCACAAAATCAACTGGAATGTTCAAGCAAATTATAGAGAAAAAACTCCAATCTAAATCCGTTAAGTAGTTCTCTCGTGAAAAGCGGGCAGACAGAAAAATACATTTTCAATGTTATATACACATACAAAGAGAGAGAGAGATTCTCCATTGCAATAAATCGAGGAAAAAATCTTCTTGCATCTGTCAACAGCCCTCTACAACAATCTGCTGGAATGTCATGGTAGGAAGCATCCATTACTGAGATCCCTGAAGAGAGTATCCATGAAGACCAGTAGGTGCTGGGAGTTGTAGGGCCCAATTACAGGAATGTGTGTACTCACACTGTTCTCAGATATTATGGCACACATAGTTATGTGCCACCGGTGCTGCCCAGGGACGGTAGCTCTCTGTCCTGTTATATTCCAACAATGCCTCCTGCATTTGGACAGGTTTTACCATCCGCTTAAGCATCTACATTTAAACTACTTTCTCTATACTTCACCATCGAAGGAACCCTTCTACCAACGGAATTAACATTATTGCATATGACGACTTACACCATGCATACATGTCAAAATGATTTGCAGAACTAAATGGATGAAAACCATATAATTAATTTTGGCAACATGACTAACACAATTAATATATGGGCTATTCAGAGTGAATATACCTAAGCCTATATAAACTAAAACTAAATCATTTGTAAAAACACAAAAAATGAGAAATAACATTCTGTTGTGAGGATGTGCAGGTTTACATATGCGATTATGAGAAGTACCATTTTCATTTGAGAATTTGCCCAAAACAACCGAGAAAAACTGTAAAAGTACCACCAATGGAGAATTAAAACCTATGCTGAGGACCTTTCATAGGAACCTCCTAGTGTTTCAATAACTTGTACCAAGGATTTGTTCTGCTGACAGAAGCGTCTGTTGGACATATAAGACAGGAAATGTCCCCGATTTTGAAAGGTTAAATTGGTCAGTAACTGTTTCTCTGTTTTAAGACATCATTTTGAAAATTCCCATCATTTTTTTTAAATGGGAGCTTTAGAGTTTCAAAAATGTGAACAAATTCAAAGATTTAATTTTGGGATACCCCTATGAAAATGGACTTTTCCAGACAAATTACCTTTCAAGAGTAAAAAATTTCAACAAAATCAATTCATTGTGAGCTGAGTTGCTTCACACAGACTGACAGACAGACAAGCAGGAAGATATGACAACAAAAAGGAATTCACATTTTATGTGTACACACCTAACTATGGTCCCGGGTTATAAAATATTAAGAAGCTGAACTTTTGTTAATATAGTACTACAGGCCAACAATGGGTTTGTGTGCAGTCTATTTAGATGTTTCAGTTTCAGAATGTATATGTTTAACATGGGATAACTAAGATATGTAAAGCATTAGCAATCTGCAGTGGACATAATAGAATGTGTCACACACGTGCAAATAGGAGTCAACCAATAATGACAATTTCACGTCGGACCAGGGGGCGGCGGGGTGCACCAACGGTCTCTCTCGATCCCTTGCAGACCATTCTCGGGAAATCCCACAGGGTTCCGGCGGCTTGGATGACATCACTGCCGGTTCCGGCGCCTCGGATGATGTCACTGCCGGTTCCGGTGCCTCGGATGACGTCACTGCCGGTTCCGCATCCGATTATGACATTTCCTCCACTGGCCTTTAAAGCTGCCATTCTGTCTGTATTCATCAGTTCGGTTTTGGACTCCGTCGAGTAAACAGTGCTCTGTTCTACTAAAAGCTTTTTTGCAGCCAGAGGACACTATATTGGTGGCTGCCCCAAACATTTATGAATGTCTAAGTGTCGTTCTTGCCACAAATGTTACTATAAATTACCACTTCTAAAAAAAATATTTAAGGAACTCGGGCCAGAGAATGTATCAAATTTTGAATCTGCACTTAAATGTGGATTTTATGGTGCTGACAAATACGTGTTCCTGTGTACTACAGTAAGTGAATTACAAATTTACTTCATTTGTGGTTTATAGTGTACTAGCCATGGCATCTGTTGAAGACAGGTAATAGGGCAAAGGATAGAAAATATTTTTAAATTATGTGTACCTTCAGTTCCATTCCTCTGTATTCACATGTATGAGAATGTCTCTTCACCGGTGCTCTGTCTCTCAAGTGTGTTCTCGTAAAGCCTGCTCCTCAGACTCTGTCATTATTTTCGAGGCCCTTTTCTCACCTCCTGTCTGGTTTTACACTTGCCACCATTGAAGAAGACTCTCTCAGTGTACCTCATACTACTTTACTGCTCCCTGCACGTCTCACACTTGCACTTCCTCTTTCGTCGCATCACCAAACCCAAACTGACCAATCAATCAGATTGCTCCGAGGAACTGGAAACACAAACCTAAGTGTTTTATTATAAAGTAGATGTTTCTTGTTTTCCAACCAAATGAACGTGGATGCTTAAAACTGCAAAGTCAGGTACTGTGCTATTATTAAACTTCTAATGCAAGAGAATAATATGACTTCAGAGATTTATTCTCCTCTACTCAATGCATACCAGAACCAGTCCTCTTCATATACCAAAATCAAGAGGCACAGTGCAGAAATCTATCAAGGCAAACATCACTCAAAGACGACCCAAGGTCTGGCCAACCTCTGGTATCAATAACAGAACAATGTCTTGCCACTATGGAGCAAATCATAATAGATAACTGAAGAGTGTCTGTGCATGAGACACTGTAGGAATTAATTATAGGACGCAAGAATTTATTCTTCATGAACAATTAAAAATGAGCAAGATTTGTAATTAGTACTGTCTTCTAAAACGAACCCTCACCATTTCCAATGTTCCAACTAGAATTTCAAACTAATGGATTAAAACCAAAAGAAATGTAAGAAAAATTTCATAACTAGAGATAAAACATGGATAAATTACTATGAACTCACATCCAAACAAAAATGGAAGCAATGGTAGGGTGATGAATTCCCCCATACCAAAGAAATTCAAAGTCTAATGGAGTGCTGGGAAGATCATGTGCAAATTTTTTAGGATGTTGAGGGTATGGTCTACATTGACTACATGGTTTAAAAGTCCCACATAATCACTCAATATTATGCTAATTTTCTTTGGCATTTGTGGCAGTCAATCTGTTAAAGCGGCAAGGAAAGCTGTTGACCATCCCATTTCTGCTTCATAACCATGTCCCCTCTCACACTGCATGGAATGCAAAAGTAAAATTACAGACTGAACAAATGTCACACTCACCTTTTTCTCCATTCCTAGATCAATGTTACCCAACCTGAAGGGCTACCTCCATGAACATGATATATCAATGCTGAAGACATGACATCAGCCACACAAGAGTAATTACAACAGACAAACATTTTACTTGAGTGGCACAGAAAAGTCTGTGAGCGTTGTAACAAGTGGATTAGTGTCCACAGGGATTTTGTTGTAAAAATAAAACTTAGTTGGCTTACTAGCATTTCATTAGGTCAGGTGCAGAACTACAGTATCCTCCATAATGTTTCTGACAAAAACACATTTTAACTTGACTTACCCCACTGCTCCAAAGTTTAAAATTGCAAATTAAACAATTCAGACGTGATTACAGAGAACCCAGTAATGTCTATGAATCAGAGACTTCAAAAGACTTCAAGCAGTCACTACCTGCAAGGGATATGCGACAAAGTACTCAATGTGACTGCTTTAATAGACATGCCATTGCAGTGTCTAAAACATTATGGTGCCTTGAAATGGGGGGGAGAACCATGTTTTAAAAAAAAAAAAAAAAAATCGGGAGTGGTCTCCCCTAGATTTTCTCGTATACCCAGACGTGGGGATGGATATTTGAGGAGTAAACCACAAGACCATGATTATATTTTTATATTATGTACATTAAAGTACCATCAACAACAAATCAAATGAAATTAATAATATATTGAACAATTATTATAAATGTAAACTTGACTAAACCAGACTCTGCAGATGCATGAATAAAAAAGCACCACTTCCTGTTTGAAGAAATAGGTCAAAAGTTGATAGAAATTTACGTTTTATACCTAATACTTCTATGCAAAATTTGGTTGACCTAAGTGAAAGCATACTCAAGTTATCCTGTTTGCATACACACACAGACATAATTCCAAAAATGGTATTTTCGGACTTATCAAAATCTCGAAATCGAATTTTTGGGCGATTACAATACTTTCCCTATGAGAAAGTAAGTTGGACTCAGTGACGTCTAAGACGTCGAGATTCATCAAAACCTCGAGATTGAATTTTTGCAGGATTACAATACTTTTCCTACAAAAAAGTAAGTCGGACTCAGGGACGTCTAAAATGTCGAGATTCATCAAAATCTCAAGGTCGAATTTTTGGACGATTACTATCCATTCACTTTGCTTCATATACAAGAAAGTAAAAAAGTGTTGTTATTTCTACATGGTGTGACTGAAATGTATGCAAATCCCCTTAAATGAAAGCCTGCAATATGTACGTTAATCACGTATGAATTGTTTGATATGAAATTCTAAATTGTGGAGCAGAGCGGAAAATGTGTTTTTGTCCCAAACATTATGGAAGGCACTGCTTTTGATCACCACTTGCAGACAGTGCAGCTTGTAAATATAAGCAGAAGGTGCCTAGTGATTAGCAGAAGTCAGCTGAGGAACATCTAAATAAGCTGAGCCAGAGGTTAGCAGATTAGCTTTGTTTGCACTGCTGGAGGATTTAACCAACTTATTTTTATATCTGTATATCTGACACTATGCCTCATTGACGCAGCCATGGCATACTTCACTTTGAGACACCTATAATCACATCCAAGAAAATACTAAGTAAACTATATAGGCTGTAATATTAATTTAGCTTCTTACCTGCAGGAGTGAGTTCCCCTGTCACTCTGAGCTGGGAATAGCAAAAGACATTGAAATCCAAAGCTGGAGAGCTACTAACACAGCATGAACGAATATTAAATTTACACCAAAGGTCTGCAACACTTTGACGTCCAAATCCACACAAGTGCCGTTCCCAATGTCAAACTCATCTGAAAGCTGTCATCAAAGGAAAACAAAATATATGAAATGCAAGAGTGGCACACATAATTCTCTTAACTTTGGTTGACATTGTGCATGTTGTTCAAGCCTATCAAAAAGTACTATTTTCAGGTTACAAAATTTCAAGGCAGCTGCTCCTGAGAGACTCGATCTGAAGTGTTCAAAGGCAAAAAAACAAAAAGAGGGGGTGGCGGTGGTGGCAGAGAAGGTGACAGCAGGGGTACTGGTGCTGGAGTCTCATTACTGGTAGCAGGCAGCAGTCCGGGTTTCAGCACTGCAACAGCCTTCCTCATCTGTCTCCTCTTAGCCCTGCGTTCTTTCTGTTTGAAGGTCTTGAGTTTTTTCCGCAGCAGTGACAGCTTTCTTTCCAAAATGACCACTCTTTGCTTAGCTTGCTGGGGATCTCTGAAATTGTAGTTATGATCTAAATGCACAAGCCAGTTGCTGCCAGTTGGGTTAATTGTGTCATCTGTATTCACTTGTCCTGAAGGGGGTCCATGATCCAGCTGTTCCTTAAAAAGGAGAAAAGAAATGAGAATTACAAATTAATTCAGTTAAACATCATTATATACCAAGCCTTTCACAGAAATTCATTACAAAGTACCTTATGTCTTTGATTTGCCTGCAGCATCAATTTTTTACATTTTTATTTTCTACAAGGCCATTTAGTTGTGCACCACTGTAATATACAATATGACTCCCTATCTCTGTAAATCATTGGACAGCAGTTCTGGTCCTCAAAGATCACAGTGGCTTGTAGGCTTTAAACCAACTAGATTAAAAGCCGTTCGATTGCTGGGAACACACCATCGCACCGGACATTTGTTACTGTTTACCTGGTAATATTTCAGTGTACTTCAAGATCCTTCCAGGCTATGTTTTACTTTTTTGTTTTTGCTGCCAGAAATCATTGAATATACATCATTATGTGAGGGGCACTTGCAGATATCCAATGCCATTTATAGGTTTTCTGTCTTGTTGGTTTCAGATATTTCTTTGCTTTTTTTATTTTATCTCTCAATGTTAGATATTTTTGATTAATGTTGAATACAGTAATCCCTTGCTATATCGCGCATCGACTTTCGCAGCTTCACTCTATCGCGGATTTTATATGTAAGCATATTTAAATATATATCGCGGATTTTTTGCTGGTTCACGGATTTCTGCGGACAATGGGTCTTTTAATTTCTGGTACATGCTTCCTCAGTTGGTTTGCCCAGTTGATTTCATACAAGGGACGCTATTGGCAGATGGCTGAGAAGGTACCCAACCAGAGCGCGTATTACGTATTAAATAAAACTCCTCAAATATATTGTGAGCACGGGGGCTGTTCGCACCCCTAGAGGAATCGGCCGCTCCTCAAAAAACGCTGAAAGATTACCTTCACATTGCTCTCTTCCTTGCTGGGCTTACATGTGGCTGCTCTGTCAAGCGATATGCTTCCTGCACAGTGCTTCGCATACTTAAAAGATCAAACAGCACGTATTGATTTTTGATTGTTTGCTTTTCTCTCTCTTGCTCTGACATTCTCTGCTCCTGACGGAGGGGGTGTGAGCAGGGGGGCTGTTTGCACCCCTAGAAGATACAGACGCTCGTCTAAAAATGCTGAAAGATTATCTTCACATTGCTCCCTTCCGTGCAGCTGCTTTGTCAAGTGACATGCTTCCCGCACGGTGCTTCGCATACTTAAAAGCTCGAACGGCACGTATTGATTTTTGATTGTTTATTTTTCTCGGTCTCTCTCACTCTCTCTAACATTCTCTGCTCCTGACGGAGGGGGGGTGTGAGCAGAGGGGCTGTTCGCACACTGACCTAGAGGATACGGACGCTCCTCTAAAAAATGCTGAAAGACTATCTTCACATTGCTCCCTTCCTTGCAGCTGCTTTGTCCGGCGGTGCTTCGCATACTTAAAAGCCAAACAGCCCTATTGATTTTTCATTGTTTGCTTTTTTCTCTCTCTCTCTCTGACATTCTCTGCTCCTGACGCGCACTCCTTTGAAGAGGAAGATATGTTTGCATTCTTTTAATTGTGAGACGGAACTGTCATCTCTGTCTTGTCATGGAGCACAGTTAAAACTTTTGAAAAAGAGACAAATGTTTGTTTACAGTGTTTGAGTAAAGTTCCTGTTTCTCTACAACCTCCTGTGTTTCTGTGCAAATCTGTGACCCAAGCATGACAATATAAAAATAACCATATAAACATATGGTTTCTACTTCGCGGATTTTCACCTTTCGCGGGGGGTTCTGGAACGCAACCCCCGCGATCGAGGAGAGATTACTGTACTCATTTTCACAATTCTTTGCACCACATCAGTTGCACACCATCGAGATAGTCTTGTTTTTATATCACTTCATCTCGTGTTTCATTTTTATACTGTTTTTGTGAAGTGAGGGTTGTGGTATGAACTGGCTAACTGTCCTGTCAGCAAACTGGCAGATAAGCCGTTGCACATAAAAAACACAATAAAACAAAAAAACTTAAGCAAAACAAAACTGAAGCCCAATACAATAATCATGGTCGAGAGAACAAGAGAGCAAAAACCCAAAGTACACGCAATAAAATAGTACAAAGATAAACTTTCAATATTTCACAGATTTGGTACCTGCAGATTAGATAAGGATTTGCACTAATAGCCATCCTTTAATCCCGTCACTTCGATTACACATGAGTCCCAACTTCAAGGAAGCAGACCTAACAATGGAGAAAACACTGGCGACCTTTGAGGACACAATATTAGCAAATCATGGCATTAACCAGATCAGACTAGAGTTCAGAAGTCCCTGGTAACAGTCTCCAGATTTTTCTTGAAATTCATAGGCACTCCCAGTTCAACCATGCAAGAGAGACAGAAAGGAGAGAGAACATTTCCACCATGTCTTTGGTCTGCCTTTGTAGTAGTTGTAGCAGTCCTACGTTATGTTCACATTAAAAGCCTCCTTGCTTAATTCTGATTTTTACCACAGATCTGACTTGCCTATCTTGACAGCTCGTATTCATAAGTACAAATGACCTAAATGTAATGTAAATTAATCTATCCTCTGAAATGACACACATGTGCATACTGATATGTTTGTGCACGAGTCATCTGTGTCACCAACAGCAAAATCCATCATATTTCAAAGACGATTCATGGCACATAAACTGACAAAATGCGAGTTGCTAGTGCGTGAATCGCATTTTGCTCTGGAGAATGGCAAACAGTTCATCAATTGTATGTGATTAGGTCGAGAAGGAGAAAAAACACAGATGGCTAGCTTTAGATGTTTTTGCAGGTATTGCTGGCACTGCTGCATCAAAGAGATGTGTGGGTATGAGAAAGGAGCCAGCAATCGTGGGACTGTGACTGTTGTCACAGCTACAGCTCTCCTCCGTTGTTATTTTTTTGCACTGCTGGTGCTGGCGGAGGACAGTAACGCTCATCCCATATGTATAGGCAAAACAACCACATGAACTGCAATTTGACCGTTTTCTTGTTAAATGGCCATCAATCAGATATGTATCTGAACCACATATGAAAGTGACTCAAATCTGTTTGGCAAAAATTGGATTCCTGTGAAAACATCAAATCTATATCACATTAAGGCAAAAAAACTGGATTTGAGTCACTTCAGCCCGGTAATGTGAGAATAGTCCTTGCAGTATTGTCATTTGTACCGACTGCAGTGAAATTCTTACTTATACACCCAACCAACATGAAACACATCACCCTCTTCTTACTGCTGCTTCCATACAACTTGTATGGCTTTGTAAATATAGTAAAGATGGCTCTGATTGTGAAGGATATCAACTCAAGTCTATGGTACCATCCCAAGGTATGAAACAAAAACTTACATATTTTATTGACTCTGGGTACACATTCCATGGCCAATCCTTACTAGTTGTTCAAGAGTTTACTCTCCTATGAGGAACTGCATATCACTCTGTGATTAAGAATAAGCTAGCTGCTTGCATTCACAAATGTCTTCAATCCAGTCAAATCGCCTGAGCTTACGACAACAGTAGAACACTAGGATCTAAACTGAACAGTAAATGCAATGCTTAACACCTGCTTCACTATAACTACCCAGTTCAGGCTTCACAATGCTCAGTGCTATCTCAGTCTGGCATTCAGTCTTAGCACTGCCCTCTTCCTGCCAATCCTCAGAGTCAGTGTCTTCTAACTTTTGTAAGTCTCCATTCTACAGCCACTCTTTGCACTGTGTATTAACAGATCATCCAGTTCCAGTGTCAGGTGTTGACTGTCAGTTAGTTGTTTGTGAACTGGGCACGTTATGACCAGTGCTGTAGGGATATTTATTTCTTTCAACTTTTCCTCTGAGCCTTTTCACTTCCTGGTCTTCTCGCGTGGCTGTCCTGGCACCTCCCTATTTCCATGTTTTTCTTCCCTTTCCTCACCACTGAGAGTCTACAAACTTCACACTGATTAAGCAAACCGTCTTAAGCAATAGATGGTAAGTAGAAGCCTGAATGATACCATATTAACAATTTCAGGGAGGGATGATATAAAAGGAGGATGATGCATGTTTTCTTTTATTATTAATAATAAATAAACAAATTAAATAACCCTTTTGGAAGGTCTACAGGACGGTAGTGAGACCGGTTATGTTATATAGGTTGGAGACGGTGGCACTGACCAGAAAGCAGGAGACAGAGCTGGAGGCAGCAGAGTTAAAGATGCTAAGATTTACACTGGGTGTGACGAGGATGGACAGGATAAGAAATGAGGACATAAGAGGGTCAGCTCAAGTTAGACGGTTTGGAGACAAAGTCAGAGAGGCGAGATTGCATTGGTTTGGACATGTGCAGAGGAGAGATGCTTAGTATATTGGGAGAAGGATGCTAAGGATAGAGCTGCCAGGCAAGAGGAAAAGAGGAAGGCCTAAGAGAAGGTTTATGGATGTGGTGAGAGAGGATATGCAGGTGATGGGTGTAACAGAACAAGATGCAGAGGACAGAAACATATGGAAGAAGACGATCCGCTGTGGCAACCCCAACGGGAGCAGCTGAAAGAAGGAGAGAGAGAGTCACAGAATGTCTGAACCACTGTAATCTCAATCAGCAACAGGAGAGGACATCTAATTAGTTGCTCTAGTTAGAAAGAATCATAAATCTTTTACTTACTCCTAGATTTTTGGTGCATAGTATATACATGTTAACAGACACTTGATTCACCAAAGTTATGAAGCTACATGGAAAGTAGCACTGTCATCCTCAAGAAATGACAAAAGGATTAGATGCCTTCTATATAGAGTCTTTCCTTCCTTCTTTGTTGTGTGGTTTCTTTCAAGTTAACTCTGCAAGGTGTAATCAGATTTACTGATGTCACATTGTAGAGCAGTGGTGGCGAATCTATGGCACACGTGCCAGAGGGGGAACTCAGAGCTCTCTCTGTGGGCATGCGTGCCGTCGCCCCAGCGCAGAGTTCGTTACTAGAAAGCCAAAGGGATGCGGGGCCAGGCTGCTCCCCTCCCCCTCTCCATGCACGCCTGAGGACATTTCTTGTATCACCCGCTCCTTTACCCAGCAGCCCAATGGGAACGCTTCCTCCCTCCCCTGTCTGGGGTAAGGCGGGTGGCTCACATGCAGCGTGAGGGTGCGGCATGGACGGCAACCTGTAGAGTCTATAGTGAAGGTGATTCCCGTGGTGGGGTTGAAGAGGAGGTAGCTTAGAGGGGATGTGGTATAGCAGGTCCACAGCTCAAAATTGAAAAGGCCAGTTTTATTAGATAATCACCGCACTCGCAGCTTAGAAGTGGCGTGGTAGTGTGGCCGTAGCGGTTCCCGGTAGCTTCATGATGCGGGTGGTTCTCGCTTAAATGCACAGGTGAGGAGTCGTCCGTAATTGTTGCCGGGAGTTGCTAATCGTAACACCTGATCCACATCCCCGTAATATATAATAAAAGCGCAAGGCAGATGTAAAGGGGGGAAAAAAAGAGAGAGAGAACAGGAATGGAGGTTAATGGGGGAGACCTGCGTGAAACACGAGAATATAGAAGGGATGACAAAGGACAGCACAGTTAGTTCTGAAAATGAAATCCTTAAAGTGTGGAATTCACTGCCAAATAATTTTAAATCAAAGAAAGCACTTGGGATTGCTTTCCTTACTTCGTTTGGATCATCTTATGCTTGTGAGCAGCTGTTTTCAGCTTTGAATTATATCAAATCTGACACTAGAAAAAGACTAACAGATGACCTGAGTGCTGCATGTGTTGCTCTCAAACTTACAAAGTATGAGCCAAGGTTAGATCAATTATCAGCATGCATACAACAGAAAAAAATCACATTAATTGTTCAAAAGCATGCCAAATGCAAACTTTTACCTTTTAATAAAAAGTTGTTTGTATCATTAAAAGCTCTGTTATTGTGTTTTTCTTTTAAGACAAAAGATGTCAATGTATGAGTTGTTTTTTCTAAGCTAAAACCTCAGTATTCAGGTTAAATTGCTGTGTTGGCACTTTATAAGTGGGTTTCGGGTTGCAATTTGGGCACTCGGTCTCTAAAAGGTTCGCCATCACTGCCATAGAGTGTAGATCTCTAGTGGCTAAGGCAGGGATCTCCAACTCCAGTCCTGGAGAGCTACTTACTGTGGCTGCAGGTTTTCATTCTAATTCTAATTTTCTTAATGAGTGACCAGTTTTTGTGCTAATTAACTCTTTGCCTTAATTTTAATTAATGCACAACTTAAGACTCAGGCCCCTTAATTATTTCTTTTTTCCTTAATTAGCAACCAAACAATATTAAGACACAAAATGAACCAACACATAAACAACAACCTGCATCCATCACACAATAACTGAAAATAAAGAAAGGTGAAGGCCTCAGTAATGTTGATCTGCTCAGGTTCACAAAACATTTTGACAATGCTCTTAAAAAAGAAAGTCAACAATTTTGGAAATGTCTGCCACGGCAGAATGAGTGCCAAGGAATTAAATAACAGGTTTAATTAGCAACAAGAATTGGCTTCAAATTAAGAAACTGAATGAAGTTGGTTGGAGTTTGAGGACCCAACTCAGTTGGTCATCTGTTGGCTCACCTCACATCAAATTTATGTTTAAGTGCTGTTTAAGGTCCGAATCTCAAGTAAAGTCAATTAAAATAAAGGGAAATGGTTAATTAGCAACAATAACTGGTCACTAATTAAGAAAAGAGTTCGAATGAAAACTTGCAGCTACAGTAGCTCTCCAGGACTGGAGTTGGAAACCCCTGGGCTAAGATGCTGGACTGTAAAGCACCCTACCACTGACTTCCAGTGTTACTGTGAGAATGTCATTCACCCAGCCTACCTGTGCTCAAAACATGGAAACAATTGTGTTCTTCTGCTTTTACTATCAATACAATTTATAAAATGTCAACTAAATAAATAGATGAAAATGTACTGTTATGAATTTGGTGATGTTTCACTCACTCTGATAAACAGCTTATATCTATATGCATCTTATTTATTTCTGCCGTACAAGACAGTTGGACAATGGATTGGATAAATAAAGTGGAAAATGATAGTTGTAGCACCACAAATTTTCCACTGTCGGCAAATACAATTCTTTCTTTCTATCTGTCTACCATAAAAACTTCCACATGCACTTCAGAAGAGGTCATCCACCTGAAGCTAGGCCTGTTGGAGCCCAGCCAGTGCTTGGATGGCAGACCATCTAACAAAAGCTTGGGTTGCTGCTGGTAGAGATGTTGGTGAGGCCAGTAGGGAGTGCTTACCGTGTGGTCTGTGTGTGGATCTCAATGCCCCAGTGCAGTGATCGGAACGCTGTGCTGTTAAAAAAATGGTGCCATCCTTCAGATAAGATAAAACCGAGGTCCTGACTCTCTGTGGTCATTAAATATCATGGGGCACCTTTGTAAAAAGCAGGGTACACCTGTGGTATAGTGGGTACATGGCAAAACAGCTGGTCTGTTTATAAATAAATAAATAAATAGCTGGATCAATCCCCGTGGGTGTGCATGCTCGCACGGCTGCAGGAGGTTGGTGTGGTGATTGAGAAGGAGCATGCTTGCACGTGAGGGTGTGTTCTGTCTTAATTGCTTCATTGGTTTTCCACAGTTCACGTATGAGGTGCTGTGCACATGGAGGCATTTAAGGGGGTGTCACACACGTGCGCATGGGAAACAGCTGAAGGGCCTAGACACTTGTAATTCTACGCCAGGCCAGGGGGCGGCGGAGTGTACTGACTATCTCTCTCAGTCCCTTGCAGACCTGTCCCGGGAAATCCCGCCTCTGGACGGCCCCGAGGATGACGTCACTTCCGAACACCAGGATACCACTCCCACTTCCTGCAACGAAGACGTCATTTCCCTTCTGGGCCTTTAAAACTGCCATCTTGCCTCAGTACAGGCAGTTCTGTTTTGGACTCTGAACGATTCACATCGTGTACTTAAAAAGAGCGATTGCAGCCAAGCATAATATACGGGTGGCTGCCCCAAACCTTTGTGATGTCTCCGACTCATTCTTGTTACAGGGGATACAGCACACAGAAAAGGGATGAAAGAGAACAGAAAGTAAACAAAAGGAAGCAGAGGTTAAAAGACAGAAGAGAAGCAGGCAGGATGACGGAAGAGAGGCCCAGTGCAAGGGCAAGCGAGCAAGAGAGAAGGCAGACGGCCGGGAAAGACAGCCCCTTGAGGAGAGCGTGCGGTCGACGCTCGGGGCTGCTGAAGGCTGAATGTCTCAGGGAGCTGAAGTGATCTGGCGTGCAAGCAACTCTCTGCACAAGTCTGGGAAGGCAGTGGGAGTCCAAGAGCCTCAGATTTGGAACCTTACTGTGAGCCATGGAACAGCAGGGACACAGGCTCATTTAAGAAGGTTGTCTGTGCCTGTTGGTTTGGCGTCTTCTCTTCCTGCAAGGTCCAGTCAGGATAAGGGAAGGAGATGCCAAGGTAGAGGAGTTTCACCAGAGTTTGTAGATACTTAAAGGGACAGTTTTATGCCTTATTGATTTTAACCTCTTTATATTTATTTGGATTTTTAACCTCCACTGTCCTGGCTAAATTGCCATCTATGGCCTAGTCATTCTGGCCACCCAATCATCCCATGTCTCTAATTGGCTAGCTCTCTCTCACCACCTAAAAGTTCATGTGTGGTGAGTGTACTGGTACAAAAATGGCTGCCATTGTATCATACAGGTGGATGCTATACATTTGTGGTAGTTGAAGTGGATCCCTACTCACCATGCAAAGTGCTTTCAGTAGTTAGAAAAGCGCTATATAAATGTAAAAATATATTATCTTCTGTCTCTCTCTCTCTCTCTCTCTCTATCCATCCATCCATCCATCCATCTGAAATAAACAATTCTGTGTAAAATGGCTACCAACTCTAAAAGCAAGACAATGGCAATGAATGGTCATACTCACCTTACACTTGCTCCCTGAATCATTAATAAATACCGTGGGGACAGCATCACCTCTTAGTCTCTTTGTTTGGCCAGTCAGGTCAAAACAGGAAGGTTGAAAATGCTTAGAGCATAAAAAATGATATCGACCAGGGATGAAGTTCTCTCGTCGGACATTCTGGATCCAGATTTCCTTGCGCTTAGGATCTACTGGAAACCTGAAATCGTACAAATAAGATAAACAAATAACTTCAGTATTCTTGTGCAAAACATTTAAAATAAGAATTAAGAATGCATAAAGTTTAGCTATACTATACATATATTTGTGTATTGTTTGTATATATTACAAAATGTTGCCCAGAACGTGTTTCAACACTTTCTTCAGCATTTCATGTTTCATTTTGTATTTATAGTATAGAGTACTGGGCTCATAAATGGGAGTGTGTTTAACAAGAATAAATTGAATTAAATATGATTTATTAAGGATCTAAGATGTGTATTATAGTTTGTGTTAAAAAAAAATCAACTCAAGGCAACAGAACAAATCTAGTGTGTTGATCTGGTGTTGCGCAGAAGATGCGCCAGATAGATTTTTTTTTACTCACAGCAGAAAGACTATGGGTCAATTTCCAGTAAAATGGGACTTGCATGCATTTGAGCTTATATCACATCCCACCCCAACTAACCAAATGCTGCTGTTAGGGTGACTAGCGTATCAAAATTGACTGTGTGTGCGAGAGTGTGCAGGGGGTGTTTCATAAAGTGCTGGTATCTTAGCAAGTCTAGATAGATAGATAGATAGATATATACTTTATTAATCCCAAGGGGAAATTCACAAGCTAAGCTTATGTCTAAGCTTATGTCTTAGAGTCACTGCTGCCAGAATAGGCAACACAACCCTGTAAGCCTGAAATTGTATTATTTTCCCTAAACAGACCAACAGTTTTTACTTTGCATGAAGAAAGTCCAAATTAATTAGACATTGGATTGCTTGTCTAAGGTGGAACTGTGGCACTACCATCTTAAAGTTTTAGAGTTCAAGCCCAGATCTGCATTGATCTCGGTGGATTTTAAATGCTCTCCCAGTGTTCATGTTGGTTTTTACAGGGTGCTCCAGTTTACTGCCATATCTCACAAAATCTGTTCAGTTGATTGGCTCTGCATGAGTGGGTGTGCATGGGAGTTTTCTTTGTGATGGACCTGTACTCCATCTGGCGTTTATCGTTCTTTGCTGCACATTCTTCTGAAATAGACTCAACTCCTTGAGAGCTTAAATTAGAATAAGACAGCACGAAATTAAATCAATTGTATGTTCTACACACTGAACTCTGTTATACTGAAAGTAACAGAAAAGTGCCAATAAGTAAATCACAATTGGTTATATGGAAAACTACTGTGAGGTGCTACAATTTATTAAAAAAAATTTTTGCTATAACAAATTGTAGATGACAGAACAAAAGCATGCATTAAAAACTATATTTTTATAATCATTTTATTGACTTCAATATTTCTTTACAATGCACACACTACATATTATAAATGAGACATAGTATAATATAACTTAGCTAAATGTGATTCTCTTTCCTACCCCTGTAGAGATCCATCCATCCATCCATTATCCAACCCGCTGAATCCGAACACAGGGTCACGGGGGTCCGCTGGAGCCAATCCCAGCCAACACAGGGCACAAGGCAGGAAACAATCCTGGGCAGGGCGCCAACCCACTGCAGGACACACACAAACACACCCACACACCAAGCACACACTAGGGCCAATTTAGAATCGCCAATCCACCTAACCTGCATGTCTTTGGACTGTGGGAGGAAACCGGAGCGCCCGGAGGAAACCCACGCAGACACGGGGAGAACATGCAAACTCCACGCAGGGAGGACCCGGGAGGCGAACCCAGGTCCCCAGGTCTCCCAACTGCGAGGCAGCAGCGCTACCCACTGCGCCACCGTGCCGCCCCCCCCCCCTGCAGAGATTTATTTTAAAAACAATATTCACTTATACATATTTATATTAAATACCCGTCTATTGAATTTGAAAAAAAACACTCAGGCACGTGAAAATATTCAAAAGTTAACAGTAACTCAAAATGTTTAACTGATGACAACATTGATAAATAATTTTTAAAAATGTTTAACAATATAGAATAGTTCCATCCATCCATTTATCCGCTCTTAGTACAATCTATGTTACAGAAAATACATGGATAAATAATACCATTACAGACCGATTGCGCCACCTCGTGGCAAAGGAGTCGAAACACTAAAGTTCAAGGTTGCCGATTCAGTTGACACCAAAGACACACAATAGCCCAAACTTTTACTAAAAGTTTTAAAATCAATTTCGGGTACAGCTGTGATAACTCATTCATCCTCTCCACAGTTAACATTATATGTTCCCATCTCCACCATTGCAACATTACAATAAATGGTTACATGTCCATATAACGAATAGAATTATGTTGCTATGATTTTAAGGGTACGCTTTCCCCTGTGAGACTATGTGAAGCATCAGTAGCCAGTCTGGCAATAGGAAATTTCATTTAGTTCACTTGATTTAAATACCTGCTAGTTTCACCTCAGCCCCGGATGAAAAAAACACTAGAAACTTTACGATCTTCATCATGACCATTTCCACATTTCGCCAGTTGTTGCACTCCCATGTGATCTGACCACCTCCAAGCCATAAAGTGAGACAGTAATAATGATCGAACTTGGAATCCTGTCAGTAATAAAGTTCAGCCTCTTACCCAAAAACTGGGAAAAGTAACTTAACTTTTAAAAACAATAATTGACACACGCAGAAGAACAGATGACAATCAAAACCCCTTTAATTTCGTCCAATCAACAGGAACTTTAAAACGGAATGACAACATGACCCTCCAATCGGGTTGGCAGTATGGAGATCAGACGCGGTTGGGGGCACGCCTCCTTCCATCTGTAGCAAGTGAAAGTGAGCTAGTTTGGTGAATTTTTGTACTCCCCCAATAGTTGATCCTATTCCTTACGAAAAAAAAAAAGTGAACGACATTATAGACTTTAAATAAGGGAATACAAATCCAAAAGAGGATGCCGCTTTTATTTTAAACGTTGATTGACAAAAAAGGCACACTGTTTGTGAGGACAGTAACGCCCCCTTTCCATCAGGATAAAGCTTCTTTCTTATCAAGTGAACTTGAAAAGCTATTAAAAACAGTAAAGGGTTTTTTTGTTAGTGTAGCGGCTTTGAGTTATTTGGGTACAGATGCACTTGTTAACCTCGAGGAACACCTGACATATAATTTACCAGTTTTAATGCGCGACTACTTCTACACTTGAGTGGACTACTAGCGCAGCTCACCTTTCTTCGCGTCCAGTTATCGGAGTTACTTGAGGAAACTTCGAGGGCGGCGATCGCATAACACGCACACACAGACGGAGCAACATAAATAAATATAGCCAGAAATACAAAGCTCTGCTTTCTTACATGTTCATTTGCCACTTTAAACTCTGCGGTACATTAAAATCTGCCATATGTTTACCTGTGAAAGCTGACACTTCCGTTCTTACTGTAAACGGAGCTGCAACCCATTGCCGAGCAACTTGTTGGCATTTTTGGGATCGATTGCTGTAAAACTCGCGCGTACTGTGGCTTCACTTTCCTTTACTAACATGGCGGCGATTGCGTAGTTCGCTTTTCTAATCCTGTGTCGCAGCTGCGGCGATTCTTGAAAAAAAGTGCGGCAGCGTAGTCTCGCCGTCCGACCGTTTTCATATACTGTACACAGTTTAACAGAATACAGCCAAGATCTGTCGAGAATGGCATTATCCATCAACTTTCGTAATTCAACATTGGAAGCTAAATGGTAGGAAACATCCCGGGACGGGAAGCCTGCCCATCGCAAAGCACACACGGACTATAGGGGCTAAATTGAGCAAATACCCTTTGTTGCGGGACAGGGTATCGAGCAGGGTTGGATGTCCGAGTGTGGCACCATACAAAAGGTATATTGTTAGATGTACATTTATTAATTTAATGTGCAATTAGCAATTGTTTGTTTATTCATTACCATAAAGGTAAAATTTCCATATCGTACCAGGGTGCAGAGGTTTGACCCGTTATATGCTGTCAGTCATCCACCCAGCCGTTTTTCACCACGACAGACCAATGCAGAGACCGCATTACTGCGGATGCCGCACCGATCCGCCTGTCGATCTCACGCTCCATTCTTCCCTCACTCGTGAACAACACCCGAGATACTTGAACTCCTCCACTTGGGGCAGGATCTCGCTCCCAACCCTGAGAGGACACTCCACCCTTTTCCGGCTGAGGACCATGGTCTCGGATTTGGAGGTGCTGATTCCCATCCCAGCCGCTTCACACTCGGCTGCGAACCGATCCAGAGAGAGCTGAAGATCACGGCCTGATGAAGCAAACAGGACATCATCTGCAAAAAGCAGTGACCCAATCCTGAGTCCACCAAACCGGACCCCCTCAACGCCCTGGCTGCGCCTAGAAATTGAACAGAATCGGTGACAAAGGGCAGCCCTGGCGGAGTCCAACTCTCACTGGAAACGGTTCGACTTACTGCCGGCAATGCGGAGCAAGCTCTGGCACCAATCGTACAGGGACGAAACAGCCCTTATCAGGGGGTCCGGTACCCCATACTCTCGGAGTACCCCCCACAGGATTCCTCGAGGGACACAGTCGAATGCCTTTTCCAAATCCACAAAACACATGTAGACTGGTTGGGCAAACTCCCATGCACCCTCTAGGACCCTGCTAAGGGTGTAGAGCTGGTCCACTGTTCCGCGACCAGGACGAAAACCACACTGTTCCTCCTGAATCCGAGGCTCGACTATCCGACAGACCCTCCTCTCCAGGACCCCCGAATAGACTTTTCCAGGGAGGCTGAGGAGTGTGATCCCTCTGTAGTTGGAACACACCCTCCGGTCCCCTTTCTTAAAGAGGGGGACCACCACCCCGGTCTGCCAATCCAGAGGCACTGTCCCTGATGTCCATGCGATGTTGCAGAGGCGTGTCAACCAAGACAGTCCTACAACATCCAGAGCCTTGAGGAACTCCAGGTGTATCTCATCCACCCCTGGGGCCCTGCCACCAAGGAGTTTTTTGACCACCTCGGTGACCTCAGTCCCAGAGATGGGGGAGCCCACCTCTGAGTCCCCAGGCTCTGCTTCCACATTGGAAGGCATGTTAGTGGGATTGAGGAGGTCTTCGAAGGTACTCCCCCCACCGACCCACAACGTCCCGAGTCGAGGTCAGCAGCACACCATCACCACCATATACAGTGTTGACACTGCACTGCTTCCCCCTCCTGAGACGCCGGACGGTGGACCAGAATCTCCTCGAAGCCGTCCGAAAGTCGTTCTCCATGGCCTCCCCAAACTCCTCCCACGCCTGAGTTTTTCCCTCAGCAACCACCAAAGCCGCATTCCGCTTGGCCTGCCGGTACCTATCAGCTGCCTCCAGAGTCCCACAGGACAAAAGGGTCCTGTAGGACTCCTTCATCAGCTTGACGGCATCCCTCACCGCCGGTGTCCACCAACGGGTTCAGGGATTGCCTCCACGACAGGCACCGACCACCTTACGGCCACAGCTCCGGTCAGCTGCCTCAACAATAGAGGCACGGAACATGGCCCATTTGGACTCAATATCCCCCACCTCCCTCGGGATGTGGTCGAAGTTCTGCCGGAGGTGGGAGTTGAAGCTGCTTCTGACAGGGGGCTCTGCCAGATGTTCCCAGCAGACCCTCACAACACGTATGGGCCTACCAGGCCTGACTGGCATCCTCCCCCACCATCGAAGCCAACTCACCACCAGGTGGTGATCAGTTGACAGCTCCGCCCCTCTCTTCACCCCAGTGTCCAAGACATGTGGCCGCAAGTCTGATGACACGACCACAGAGTCGATCATCGAACTGATGTCTAGGGTGTCCTGGTGCCAAGTGCACATATGAACACCCCTATGCTTGAACATGGTGTTCGTTATGGACAATCCGTGACGAGCACAGAAGTCCAATAACAAAACACCGCTCGGGTTCAGATCGGGGGGGCCATTCCTCCCAATCACGCCCTTCCAGGTCTCACTGTCATTGCCCACGTGAGCATTGAAGTCTCCCAGCAGAACGAGGGAGTCCCCAGAAGGTATGCCCTCTAGCACCCCCTCCAGGGACTCCAAAAAGGGTGGGTACTCCGAACTGCTGTTCGCTGCATACGCACAAACAACAGTTAGGACCCCTCCTCCCACCTGAAGGCAGAGGGAGGCTACCCTCTCGTCCACCGGGGTAAACCCCAATGAACAGGCTCCAAGTTGGGGGGCAATAAGTATATCCACACCCGCTCGGCGCCTCTCACCGGGGGCAACTCCAGAGTGGTAGAGAGTCCAGCCCCTCTCAAGGAGATTGGTTCCAGAGTCCAAGCTGTGCGTCGAGGTGAGTCCGACTATATCTAGCCGGAACCTCTCAACCTCGCACACTAGCTCAGGCTCCTTCCCCTTCAGAGAGGTGACATTCCACATCCCAAGAGCCAGCTTCTGTAGCCGAAGATCAGACCGCCAAGGTCCCCGCCTTCGGCCACCACCCAACTCACACTGCACCCGACCTCCTTGGCCCCTCCCATAGGTGGTGAGCCCATGGGAATATATATATATATATATATATATATATATATATACTGTATATACAGTGGGTACGGAAAGTATTCAGACCCCCTTCAATTTTTCACTCTTTGTCATATTGCAGCCATTTGCTAAAATCATTTAAATTAATTTTTTCCCTCATTAATGTACACACAGCACCCCATACTGACAGACAAAAAAAAGAATTTTTGAAATTGTTGCAGATTTATTAAAAAAGAAAAACTGAAATGTCACATGGTCCTAAGTATTTAGACCCTTTGCTCAGTATTTAGTAGAAGCACCCTTTTGAGCTAATACAGCCATGAGTCTTCTTGGGAAAGATGCAACAAGTTTTTCACACCTGGATTTGGGGATCCTCTGCCATTCCTCCTTGCAGATCCTCTCCAGTTCTGTCAGGTTGGATGGTAAACGTTGGTGGACATCCATTTTTAGGTCTCTCCAGAGATGCTCAATTGGGTTTAAGTCAGGGCTCTGGCTGGGCCATTCAAGAACAGTCACAGAGTTGTTGTGAAGCCACTCCTTCGTTATTTTAGCTGTGTGCTTAGGGTCATTGTCTTGTTGGAAGGTAAACCTTCGGCCCAGTCTGAGGTCCTTAGCACTCTGGAGAAGGTTTTTGTCCAGGATATCCCTGTACTTGGCCGCATTCATCTTTCCCTCGATTGCAACCAGTCGTCCTGTCCCTGCAGCTGAAAAACACCCCCACAGCATGATGCTGCCACCGCCATGCTTCACTGTGGGGACTGTATTGGACAAGTGATGAGCAGTGCCTGGTTGTCTCCACACATACCTCAGTGCAAGACACATGACAGCCCGCATGGAGTTTGCTAAAAGACACCTGAAGGACTCTGAGATGGTGAGAAATAAGATTCTCTGGTCTGATGAGACCAAGATAGAACTTTTTGGCCTTAATTCTAAGCGGTATGTGTGGAAACAACCAGACTCATGGCCAGTTCCGGATTAACCAATAGGCACATGTAGCATATGCTACGGGCCCCGCAATTTCGGGGGCCCCCAAATGGTGGACCCAATATTTAATGAAAAAGTGTAGCATTGAAAAACTGGTCTTTAAAAATATTATCTTTACGTTTTTAAACTGTAAATTTCTTACACAACAAAACTTTAGGGGCCCAACACATAAAATTCACATAAATATTATAAGATTCTTATTATAATCGAGAGTAAAATAATTATTTAGTCCGGTTTGAACTGTTCAGAATCTAAACTTCAGATGATGCAGACCAAAAGGGCTCCCAAATTTGAAATGTGCTACGGGCCCCCAAAGCTCTTAATCTGGCCCTGCTCATGGCTGTATTAGCTCAAAAGGGTGCTTCTACTAAATACTGAGCAAAGGGTCTGAATACTTAGGACCATGTGATATTTCAGTTTTTCTTTTTTAATAAATCTGCAACAATTTCAAAAATTCTTTTTTTGGTCTGTCAATATGGGGTGCTGTGTGTACATTAATGAGGGAAAAAATTAATTTAAATGATTTTAGCAAATGGCTGCAATATGACAAAGAGTGAAAAATTGAAGGGGGTCTGAATACTTTCCGTACCCACTGTAATATAGTACCATGTGCCTGGCTCTGACAAAGTAACCAGTACCACTCTGGGACGAGAGGGGATGCTGTCACTAATGGTATCTTCTCTTTTCACCACACTTTCAGTTAGAAGACAATCAAGGATGCCTAGCCTAGTCACGCATGTGCATATGGGAGATGGTTAAAGGGCTCAGATGATGGTGATTACATGCTGAAGCAGGCATTCTCACTGTGGTCTAATGGCTTCTCTTTTTCACTTATTCTAGAATAGAAGACTGACAGGCACTCCACTGCTGACGTTACTTCCATTGTCCACTCTCCTGGACCTGCTCCTTCCTTCTGAGCTATAAACCGTCTATCTTGTTCAGTTCTATTTTAATGTCCTGTCTGGATAGATATTTCCACAACTAACTCTGTGCTTTTGTTTTCTTGCAAAACCTTCAATTATACAGGATCACCAGGGTGGTGCCCCAACCCTTTCACATTGTTGTATCTCCCTCTACAAATATATATATATAGTGTATATTAGTGTAGGGCTGTGTCAGTGTGCATCTGCAAAGGAAAACAAAGGAATGTGAAGTGCTCTTGAATAAGCTTTGTGAGGTCTTTAATTTTAACGGCTCAGACATACGCCCTGATATTCTACTGCAGTAGAATGGTTAGAGGCCCAATGTATAATATTCAGTTTACCAGAATATTTTTGCAAACTTCAAGTGGACTTCTATGTATCTTTTATCAAAGAGAGGCTTCCATCTGGACACTCTTGTCATTAAACCCAGATTGGTCAACTGTTGCAGTGGTTTTTTGGCCTTCTGGAAGTTTCTCTCATATCCCCACAGGTTTTCTGGATTTTAGGTAGAGTGACCATTAGGTTCTTGATCACCTGTCTTACTGATTGTTCAGTTTGGCTGGATACCCAGCTCTCAGAAGAGTAGAGGTTGTCCCAAACATCCTTCGTTTAAGATTTATGATGGGCATTGTATTCTTGGGAAGCTTCAATGCTGCAGAAAATTTTTGTAGCCTTTCTCAAATCTATGCCTCAACACAATCTTGTCTCTAAACTCAGCCAGAAATTCTTTTGACCTCATGGCTTGGTATTTGCTCAACTGTAGGACTTTCTATAGACCAGTGTGTGTTTTTCCTAACCATGACAAAGCAATTAAATTCAGCACATGTGCACTCCAAACAAGGTGTGGAAACATGTCAATAATGATCACTAGAATATCTGATGCACCTAAACCAAATTTCAATTGTCAAAGCAAAGGGTCTGAATACTTGTGTCAATGTGATACTTCAGTTTCTTTTTTTTAATACATTTGCAAAAATAACTTATATCCTGTATTCGCTTTGTCATTCTGGGATATTGGTTGTTGCTTGATGACGGAAAAAAGAAATTTTGGCACACAAAAAACATGTGCTCCTCTGGCCTTTAAAGCTTGAACTTGCTCTGACTCAACAGTGTATGCCATGACACATGCAACACAACCCAAAAATTGGATGAATCCAACATGCTGGGACCAAAATAGACAGTAGCCATGTGTGATAGTATGGGAGAGCAGCGCAAGGCTGAGAGCATAAACCTGATCTTGTGTAAATTGTAACCCTCCCAGATGCAGTGCAGAAGTCACAGGCCCACCTGCTCAGCTCATGGGGGTTCCATTAGTTAAACCAGGTGAGTATTCATTTTTTACTCAGTGGCCCCAATTTTATGGCCACTCTCTCAATGTGAGGATAGAAAAGGGAAGGAGGGACAACCTACACGATTCTTTGATGGTGACGCCATGTCTGGATCCAGTCATCAGGGCAGCAGCGCTATCTGTTAAGGACTTTATACAGGTGCCTGAGTGTTTTATCATGTAGAAGTGTTAATGAAAGTTACTTTAACCTCTAAATTTTTTATTTTATATATGTATATATATTGGTAGACAAGATAATACTGAAAATGTCTAAATTATTAGACCCAATGTACATGCACACCATGACATTCTTATCTCTTTGACTAATCATTCTCATTACAGAGCCAAGGCTGACTACCTCATCTTCAACATCTCAATGGTCAAGGCCAGCATCCTTAGCGACAATACCTTAGCAAGGGCCACAAATCGCTTCACTCATGAGCCAAACTCCTGTCGGGATGTCTGAATCACTACCCCTGAAAGGATTACATTTAAAAACTACCTTAAGAAAGACCAAGAGCTCCTTCAAGATACATCCCTGATGAGACTTGCCAGAAGGGCTGCACAAATCAAACAGCATGAGCATATTAGCAATATGACTGAGGTCGTCAATCTCAGTTTCAGTACCTTAGCAGTAGCCTATATCCTTCAGCCACCTCTTATGTCTTGAAACAGTTAAACAATAATGAATCACATTCATCGGTAGATTACAACCAAGTGAGATAATATTTAAATATTAATGTAATCACTACTTATATTTATTTGCAGAGAAATCACACATCAAATACTAGAAATCAAGAGTAGAAAAAAACATACAACCTAAACGATTCAAGTCAATGTTCATAAAAGCAAGGTTTGATTCAGTATAACAGGGACAGAGAGATATGTCAGTATAATTTAAAGAGTCCATTCCTCTTAATTCAACTGAGGCATTCTTTACAAGTATGTAACACCATGGAGTAGCCTTTCTCTCCCTCAGTGGGATGCATTTTGAATTTGTAGGTGTCTTTGTAATTTCTTCCATGGACAGCTTGGTGTTTTGATATGGCTTCAGAACTGCCTACACCCTCATTCTTTCATTTAAATGGTACATCATCATATTAAAAGTGTGTAATCACACCAATAGATGTGCTTTTCTTTTAAACTTTGACTTGATGGCTGTTTGTAATAAGTTATATCAGTCAAAAATTAGATGACTGAGAATTTCCCATGGTTTTACAGTCTACCTGAAGTATTTGTGTTATAATTAGATACATGTTAAACAAAAATGTCATCAAAATAATAATAATAATAATTAATTCTTTGCATTTATATAGCGCTTTTCTCAGTACTCAAAGTGCTCAGCAATTGTAGGTTAAGGGCCTTGCTGAAGGGCCCAACAGAGCAAAAACCCCTGTTTCACATCTTCTTATTAATATATACACACTGGTTAGTTTACCTGTGCTTAAACATATGCATTCTGATAAAGCATAACACTTGTTTTTAACATTTGCATATTTTCTCAGACTACGGTGGGTTGGCACCCTGCCTGGAATTGGTTCCCTGCCTTGCGCCCTGTGTTGGCTGGGATTGGCTCCAGCAGACCCCCGTGACCCTGTGTTCGGATTCAGCGGGTTGGAAAATGGATGGATGGATGGATATTTTCTCAGAGCTCTCTATATTAGCTTGTTAATTTGCATCCCAGAGTTCAACACTCTGTTCAAAAATGTTGTTAGTCTTGTCAATTTGTTTAAATTCTGGTTCAAAAGAAGAAAATATTTAACAAATCCCTTTTATAAAGTGTTCTCAACCTTGGCGCAATAAAACTTTAACCTCTTAACCCTTCTTTATTCACAATTCTGACTCTGGAACTTCTTCTCCATCCCCTGCTGCCACCATGATGTTATTGCCTGCCTGACAGGTCCTATTGCTAAACTCCTATTTAAATTCACACGATCAGAAGCAATTGTTATTCCTTTATGAGATTTATAGTCTAGTTATGGTCTTGGTCACATAGCTTATTCACTGAAAAGATACATCTTGTTTAAATTACATTAAAATAAAACACTTAAGTTATATATTACAAGTCTTGTTTAATAGATTTAAAAAAAACTTTCATTTGTATCTCCCATTATACTAAATATTATTGCAGACAAAGATTTAACCAGAAGATGATCTATAAGCCAAAAGGTTAAGTCAGAGAAAGGCCAGAGGTCAAAACCAGGAGCACAAAAAGTCAAAACAAACAAAGCCATAGAGCAAGGACAAGGCCAAATTCAAGAGACAGAACCAAAGTCTGAAGTCACAGAATGCTGGGGCCTAATTAGAAAATAAGGTAACTAACTCTAATAATTTTGTTGTCAGCAATAACTACTAAAGGACACTGAAGCTGCTGTCTGCCACCATATTTACGCTGGAGCTACCGATTTTTGTGATAACCTGAATGGGGAAGAATGAACAACATTGTATCAAGTGATTTAAAAAAATAATAGTGATAAAGAAAAACAAAACTCAAAAAACAAAACAAAAAGTAAAAAAAAAATGATCAGAAATGAATATCCCACATATACAACAAATACTCCAAACTAGACAAAAACACATATATAAAAGTAAACGTATAATACAACATCTTGCCCTAGGTGAGAATCAATCAATAAATATTTATTTTACATAGAACTTTTTATAGCAAAAAGTTCACAGGGCTTAAGTAGCCATTTTAGGATGCTGCAAATTGAAATGATTCATACAAATTTAGTACACTCAGTATGGGGAAGTCAGCAGAGCACCAATCAGTATTCAGTATAGTGACTTTCATTATTAAACTGAAGATTAAGCACAGCCATACACATTTTCCCCTCATCTGAATAGGTTTTCCTCCTATATCTGAAGGAACTTTGTGTTAGGCTAATTGGTGATTTTAAGCAGGCTCTGAGTGGGTGCATTTATGAATGACCCTGCAACCCACTGGTACACTGTGAAGAACCTCCCTGTACCTGATGCTGCCTGACAGACTCCAGCAACCCATGATACTCAGTTAGATGAACTGGATTTGAAAATATTGCATTATATTGCATTTCATTACCAGTAAGACCGAAGTTTCGAGGTAAAGTTGTTATAATCACTAATCATGGTGCTGAAGAGTGGTGATGTGTTGCATGTTGATTAGCATTTGTGCAAGTGAGAATCTAATTGAATTCAGTACATGTGAAAATAATCTATACATTGTGAAATGAAACACCTTGATACCACAAAAAGGTTTGGGGCAGCCATCCCAAATACTTGGAAGGCAAAAAGTGAGCAATCAGTCTTTACAGACAAGAGTCCAAAACAGAACTGAGGTAACAGAAGGAATATGGCATTTTTAAAGCCGGACAGGAGAAATGACGTTATCTGGGTGTAGCGAAGTGTAAAATGTTATTTATAATTTTGTTTTTTTTTAGTTATGAACTTCCCCCAAAAAAGTTGATCCCTGTAAATAGTTAATAGCATACTAACAATATCATTTGTTGTAGTACGGGCGTTAATTAGCGTCACACCTCACAACCTGCATGCACCATGTTTTTTGGCTCTAACGTCAGAAGCGTGGTGGATGCTGTGGGGTAGGTTGTAGTTTCAGTTCTCCCTAAGTTTTTCCTGATTTTTATTTCATTTATTTTGCATTAATAATTTGTAATTGATTTAATTTATTATTAAATAGGCATAGGGGAGAAGACGTTTATGTGACACCCTGTCCATTTTTTTCCTTTTGTTTTAAAAAGGTATGCTATATATATTTTTCTTTTATTTTTGTTTTTTTTTTTGTTAAGAATATGTAATTATAAAATTAGGAATTTTTTTTGTATAAAGCTATGTGTATTGTAAATAGTTCTCTTTGGAAAATTTGAGCAATTTTTTTATAAATAGTTTTATATGCAATGTGTTTGTATAAATAAAAAGGGGAGAAGCGCGGTGGATGCTGTGGGGCATAGGGGTGAAGACGTTTATGTGACGCCCTGTCCATTTTTATCCTTTTGTTTTGAAAAGGTATGCTATATATATTTTACTTTTCTTTTTAGTTTTTTTGTTAAGAATATGAAATTATAAAATTAGGATTTTTTTTTGTAATAAAGCTATGTGTATTGTAAATAGTTCTCTTTGGAAAATTTGAGCAATTTTTTTATAAATAGTTTTATATGCAATGTATTTGTATAAATAAAAAAGAGAGACGTGCGGTGGATGCTGTGGGGAATAGGGGAGAAGACGTTTATGTGATGCCCCGTCCATTTTTTTCCTTTTGTTTTGAAAACAGTTTCTTGAAGAGGAAAATAAAAGCTTGTGTTTTAACCCTACGTGCCTACGTGACGATCATTTACACAACGCAGAGAAAGGCGGATTGAGTCGGTTACATGGGCAGGAACCGGAAGTGGTGTCATCGGGCCTGGAACCGGAAGTGCCGTTATCAAGCCAAGGCGAAATTTCCCATGGTTGCTTTGCAGGGACAAAAGAGAAAAGATTAGTGCACTCTGCCACCCCTGGTCCAGCATGGAATTACTTTCTTTTGAGCCCTTTAGCTGCCTTCCATGCGCACATGTGTGACAACATACACTAATCAGCCACAACATTAAAACCACCTGAATGATATTGTGTAGGTCACCCTTGTGTCACCAAAACACCTCTAACCTGTCAAGGCATGGACTCCACAAGGCCTCTGAAGGTGTCCTGTAGTATCTGGCACCAAGATGTTAGCAGCAGATCCTTTAAGTCCTTTAAATTGTGAATTGGGGCCTCCATTAATATGTCTTATTTTTCTAGCATATCACATATATACTTGATTAGACTGAGATCTGGGGAAGTTGGAAGCCAAGTCAACACCTTGAACTCTTTGTCATGCTCCTATATCCATTCCTGAACAATTTTTTGCAGTGGACAGGGTGCATTATCCGCTGAAAAATACCACTTCTATCAGGGAATACCATTGCCTGGAAGGGGTGTACATAGTCTGCAACAATCTTAAGGTAGGTGGTATGTGTCATCCACATTAATGTCAGGACCCAAGGTTTCCTAGCAGAACATTGCCCAGAGCATCGCACTGCCTCCACTGGCATGCCTGATTCCTATTGTGCATTCTTCTGCCATCTCTTCTCCAAGTAAATGATGCACATATATATGGAAAATATAGTTCATCAGACCAGGCCGCTTTCTCCATTGTTGGTGCTTTGGGTGGTGGACAGGAATCAGCATGAGCAGCAAGCTTTGATACACTGTATGTTCTGACACCTTTCTCTATTGGCCAGGTTTTCAGCAATTTGTACTACAGTAGCTTTTCTGTGGGATTGGACCAGACGGGCTAGTCTTCACTCCCCATGTGCATCAGTGAGCTCTGGGAGCTTATGACCCTGCTGCTGGTTCACTGGTTGTCCTTCCTTGGACCACTTTTGGTAAGTACTAACCATTGCATACCAGAAACACTACACAAGACCAGCTGTGTTGGAGATGCTCAATCCTTGTCGTCTAGCCATCACAATTTGACTCATGTCAAAGTTGCTCAGATGCTTAAGTTTGGCCATTTTTCCTCCTTCCAACATATCACCTTCAAGAATTGACTCTTTATTTGCTACCTAATATAGTCCACCTCTTGGCATTTGCCATTAAAATGAGATAATCAATGTTAGTCACTTCACCTATCAGTAGTTTTAATGTTGTGGCTGACTGGAGTAAATAATGCAAAGTTGATTGACTCATTCAGTCTCTCACTCATTAACAAAAACACAATTTCCTGTTTAGTTAAAAAGCTGAAATTTGGCAGGATGGTACATCTAGTGCAGTAGGTATCTACTAAAGAATGACACATTAATCTATACATATAAAAGGCAAACACTCACTGACTCATCAATAATTCTCCCACTTTTCATATAGGTGGGAAGCTGAAATTTCGCATGCTCATTCCTTGCAGTGTACTTACAAAGGTTAGGTATGTTTCATGTCCTATTGCAACACCCAAGGGGGGGAAACAGGTGTACCCCCTAAACTGTATATATAGATAGGGGAAACCCCTCCTCACTATTTCTGTGACTTCCAATATAACTAAGAAGCCCAAATTTCCTAAGCTCATCCTTTACACTGTACTTACAAATGTTAACTATGTTTCATTTTGCGCTGTGCCTCGTAACAAACTTTCAAAAATAACGTCTTCTTTTTGGCGGTTCTCCCCATTATGCTGTAAGGAACTTTCGGAACTGACCTCTCCTTTTGGCGGTTTCATTCCTTATTTCCGTTAACAGAGGATTTATTTCATAGCAGAGACACTCAAGGGCTGTCCCGGTCCCCCTTCCTTTTTCCGCATGGATGCTGTTCGCGCACCTACCACATGGTTGGCTCCCAGGATATATACATTAACGACATCCCACACTAATGTGCCTCCTCACTCTCTTCCTTACTTTCCTCAGCTGTCCATCGTGCTCACTGCTCCATTCTTCTTTACTCCACCACTTTAAGCCTGTTATTGTTCGCCTTGCTTTATGTCTTCCTGCTGGTGACTCCTACCTTTTCATTTAGTTTCTCTTAATTCTCCGGGCATGCCTCCGCATACTCTACTTTTGAAGGTCGGCACACCAATTATGTTACTACGAAACTTACAACCACCAAAACTTTGCAATAGCACCAGGCTTCAGATCAGATCTCTGCACAAGAACCTCATTGAGGCAACTGTCTTCACTAGAACTGGCTCAGGGAAGACTGTATTTATTCCTCACATCCCTCTCATAGCCTCTGACCTCCCATTCCAATTCAAATGCCTCCAATTTCCAGTAAGGGTCTGTTTCACTATAACAATAAATAACTCACAGAGCCAGACTCTAAAAAAGGTCGCCATTGACTTGACACAACATTGCTTCTCACATGGCCAACTTTATGTTGCATGCGCAAGGGTAAGCTCAGCAGACAGCTTGGTCATTTTACAGCCCGAGGGCAGAACTGCAAACGTCATTTACAAAGAGATCCTTACATCCCAAAAATGTACATTTCTCATACACAACATTTACATAATAAATCATAAATGAAACTCTTTACAATCATCAAATTCACTCTCAATACTAAAATAAGCCTACGACAATTACATTGACAAAAATGTTATGTTATTTTTAAAATGTTTCCTCTTCTTTTTCATAACTTCTTTAACACAATACATCTCTGCTGTGAAGCGCGGGTATTTATCTAGTAGTCACCAGAATGACTATAAAGCAAGAAAATTAAAAAGAAGGAAAAGTCCCAGGGAGGTGTATTTCTGTTAGTATAAAGGAGCCCTCATAGTGTTTCTTGGCACACTGCTGAATAATGTGTTCTCCGAAAGTCCTCAGTGTTGGTGTGTCAGAGAGAGGATGTGCAGCATTGTTCATATTGGCACTCAGTTTTGTTTTAACTCTCTCCTTTGCTACGTTCTCCAGGGGGTCCACAGTGTGTCCTATAACTGAGCCTGTCCTTTTAATTAGCATTTTGATTCGGTGGGCCTCTCTTGAAGTGATGTTAATAGTCCAGCACAGCTTAGCATACAAAATTGCACAGAGCTGGAGAAGATGTGAACGATGTCACTACTCACATTAAAAGAACGCAGTCTCCTAAGAAAAAAGAGCCTGCTCTGCCCATTCTCATATACTGTAGTTCCTCTGTGTTGTGAAACCAGTCCAACCTGTCAGTAATGTGGACCACCTTTACATTTACTCCCTGAACATGACTGGACATAGACGCTTTTTGGTGTGGCAAAAGTCAATAAGCAGTTCCTTTTTATTTAGCACTGTACTATTTTACTATATTGTTTCAGGTGAAAGCCATAATTAAAACATGTTGAATGTGCCATCCCATTTTTGCTCTTGAGGAAAAGAATTATGTACATAATTTGCCTCTTCAACTTGGACCTTAATTCTAGCATTTTGATGATCAAAAACCAAAAATATTTCAGGCCAAAAACAATTCAAAAAATTAAAATAATAATAAACAAAATAACAGAGGACAGAATAAATTGCATTCTCGCCAATTAAAACTTTTCGTACACCAGCACTTTTTTAGGTTAACCAATAGCCTTTTACCAAGAACATTTTAAATAGTGAGAAAAGTGCTATATAAATGTAAAGAATTACTGTATTATTCTTAAGGACACATCCATCAAAAATCCTGCACATTGAGGTTAGTGTCCAATAAACAATTTCCAGGGAATTATTTTTTTAGGAATTTTAGAGGGCTTGGTCATAAATAGCATTGAGGAGTACCTCTGCTTGAATCACTGACAGTAGTGTAGCCACACGATTTGGGTATGTGACAAGGAGTGCATAATAATATGCCACCAGGTATAAGGACCCTTTTGGAATAATTTCAATTTGGGAACATTATTACTGGTATATCCCAAATAGCCAGTGGGTAGTTTAAATAACTTGAAAGCAACACTTGGTTGGAAAGAAGAAATTTCTGAAGGTAGATGTCAGGGTCTTCTGTTGCTTGAAAGAATAATAAATAACAAATGAACAGCAATGGACAACACCTGACTTTTTAGTTTCCAGTCTTTTTTCAAGAGGATAAACTTCTTAACATATCTCACCTCAAGAACATGAGTCAAAGCCTCACTTCCCCTGTCTAATTTTCTTTGGAGGGGTAGCTGGGGAATGAAACAGCAATAACAGCACCTTCAATAATGCAATGGCCTGTGTAAATGTTGAAGACTAAATAATGAAAATATAAGCAACAAAAGGCCATAGCTTACCTTTATTTATTGCCAATGGGTGATTTCAGTAATTTCTTCCACTCCTCATAAAACTAAACCTTTTGACAAAACTCCACCCATCTTTTCTTTATTTCTCCAATATGGTTCTTATTATCCTTGTCTGAAATTTGATCAAGTTTATTGATAACCTAAAGAATACCTAATATTCAAATATATAGCAAGCATTTAAATGTAATGATTAAAGCTTATATTCTTGCATATATTTTACATTTTTCTTTTCTTCAGTTAATGACAACCTACAATTTTCTTAGTCTTTGATGGGTATCTCTCAGGTTGTTCATCTTTAGTCATCCTCAGGATGCTGATCATGCTGTACGATTATAGAAGACAGAAAAATACCACCACACATTAGTTTAGTTTAATTTAATTTACCAACTTTATACAGTATGCTGTAACCTATACAAGGCATGAAAAACATTCAAGTATAAATCTACACCACTATGGTTCTATAACTAGGCCTACTAATGATTACTAATTTCAGGATGAATTGCTTGCCAGACAGTTTCTCTCCTAACAAAGTTATCTGTACAATGGCAAAGATCCCTTAAATCAGTGGTCCACAACTCCGGTCATGGGGGGGATGGGTAGGGGGTGGGGACGGTGTGGCACAGTGGCTGCAGGCTTTCATTCTAACTCTTTTCTTAATCAGTGACTTGTTTTGCTGCTAATTAACTCCTTTTGAATTAGTTTTACTTGACTTCCTCTTGAAGATGCAGAACACTTAATTGTTTCTTTTTCCTTAATTAGCAGCCAAACAATAAGGAGATACAAAATGAGCCAAAACATGACCAGTAAACTGTGTCCATCATACAATATCTGCCAATAAAGAAAGGTGAAAGTCTCAGGGATGTTGATCTGCTCAGGTCCCCAAAACATTTTAACAGTGATCTTAGAAAAAAGGAAATCAACAACTTCAGAAATGTATTCTATTGCACAATGAAAGCAGCCATGGAATTAAAGAAAGGGTATAATTAACAACAAGAATCGGCACCTAATTAAGCAACTGCTTAGAGTGAAATTGGTTGGAGTTTGAGGCCCTGACTTAGTTGGTCTTCTGTTGGCTCACTCACCTCACATTTCAATTCTTTTTGGATGCCGTTTAAGGAAAGAAATGAAACAATTCAGCTGAACGATGAAGAAATTCAGTTGAACAAATCTTAATAAAACAAGTCAATTAAAATGAAAGGAAAAGGAGTTAATTAGCAGTAAAAACTGGTCACTGATTAAGAAAAGGGTTAGAATTAAAACCTGCAGCTACTGAGGCCCTCCAGGACTGGAGTTGGAGACCACTACCTGAAATCATCATGGGTAAGGATACTCAGCAAAATGTCACTAATATTTGCAGCTGTAAATGTAAAACAGCGAGCCTCCTTACTGTACATAATTTAATAAGTGTGACAGATAACAGGTAGAATACATTGCCATCAAACCAATAGATTGAGGCCTTGCTTCTTTGTTAGAAATAAATTGACCATCAGATTGGATGCATTATTAGAACTGAAGTTTAGAATGCCAAAGTTTGTGTGACTGCATTAGTGTGGTAATGCAACAAATATTTATATAACATTTTAAGCAAAATTTTACAAAACATTTAGGACATTTCATTTTAAAAAATGTAATCTTATACAATAGGGTGGCACAGTGGCACAGTGGTAGCGCTGCTACCTCGCAGTAAGGAGACCTGGGTTTGCTTCCCGGGTTGTCCCTGAGTGGAGTTTGCATGTTCTCCCCATGGTGCTCCGGTTTCCTCCCACAGTCCAAAGACATGCAGGTTAGGTGGATTGGCGATTCTAAATTGGCCCTAGTGCGTGCTTGGTGTGCGGGTGTGTGTGTGTGTGTGTGTGTTCTGTGGTGGGTTGGCACCCTGCCAGGGATTATTTCCTGCCTTGCGCTCTGTGTCGGCTAGGATTGGCTCCAGCAGACCCCAGTGACCCTGTGTTCGGATTCAGTGGGTTGGAAAATGCATGGATTGATGAATCTTATACAATACAATACAATTTATTTTTGTATAGCCCAAAATCACACAAGAAGTACCGAAATGGGCTTTAACAGGCCTTCCCACAGCCTTGATTCTCTACGAAGACAAGGAAAAACTCCCAACAAAACCCATGTAGCGAAAAAATGGAAGAAACCTTGGGAATGGCAGTTCAAAGAGAGACCCCTTTCCAGGTTGGTTGGGCGTGCAGTGAGTGTCAAAAAAGAGGATAAATACAATAGAATACACAGAACAGAACACAAGTAATCCTCAATACAATATAATAGTGAAACAGAAATATTACAAGTACAGAGCAGAATTCAACAGGTGATGATAATACACAATACGATTTAGATTTCTTCAGAGTCCTTGAGACCTCGGCCATCAAGCCACCTCCCCCTATTGGCCATTCCACAGCTGAGTCACCTCTGGGCCAGCCAATCCAATGAAAAGACCACTCTACCCGATGATTCCTCCAATCCTCCACCAGAGATGACTTTACCTTAGGCAGACAAAACAACTTGTCAGGAGGGCCGTGGCACCAAGTGCCACATTTGAGTACCGAGAAGAGAAACAGATTAGGTGAGGGTTAGCAACAAATTATAACTATCATATTATTTATGCTTTAGTGCTCCTGACTGACAACAGAGATGCAGTTTGTACAGTTAATCAGCAGCTCTAGTCGGGAAATGCTACACTGAAGTAGTGAGACTTCAGCCGGGATTTGAAAGCTGAGACTGAAGGGGCATCTCTTATAGTAGCAGGCAGACCATTCTACAGTTTAGGGGCTTTGCAAATAAAAGCTCGACCTCCCACTGTTATTTTATTAATCCTTGGAGTCATAGGCAGATCGGCATCTTGAGATCTTAATGTACGTTCTGGTTTGTAAGTCATGATAAGTTCAGATAAGTAAGCCGGACCTTGGCCATTTAAGGCTTTATATGTTAAAAGGAGGATTTTGAAATCTGCCCTAAACTTAACCAGGAGTCAGTGTAAGGATTTAAGAACTGGAGTTATGTGTTTGTATTGTCTTGTTCTTGTAATAATACATTTTGTTTTTGAAACACAAGTAAGCATTCATAGTAAACTTCTCAGGAGATGCTGACTAGCTTTAGTGTTGGGAAGCCAAATTAACATTTAAAGATATTTCACAGCGCATTAAAATTCAGTTAATCTTTTCAGATAGCTAAAGCTTGCTTCAGGATATTTTCAGAGATATGTTAAAGTAACTTCCTCTACAGTTCAAGATAGCTCAGATTGACTGCATGCACATGAAGGTATCGGAAATTCATTTTAGATACCTCAAACAGCCTAAAAAGTTATTTTCAGATTTCATGAAATGCATTTTAGCTGTCTCAAAACAGATAAATCGCTTTCTTGAGCTATCTGAAAATTCATTATTAGTACCTTTAACTATACTTCTTAAAATGATATTCAGACATCATTAAATAACTTACTGCAGTTTTAAAGATATTGTATCTTATAATGTATTTAAGATAACTTGAAATAAAAGTCGGCTTCTTGAAATATACATATAGATAGATAGATAGATAGATAGATAGATAGATAGATAGATAGATAGATAGATAGATAGATAGATAGATAGATAGATAGATAGATAGATAGATAGATAGATAGATAGATAGATAGATAGATAGATAGATAGATAGATAGATCTTTATTGTCATTGTCACTTTTACAAAGGAACAACGAAATTGAAGATGCAATCGACTCAGTGTGAGGAATAAGAGTTAAAAAGACAAAAAGACAAGAAGAGAGAAAATAATAACAAACCGAATAGTAATAAATATACAAATTGCACTTGTTGACTTAAGGTCTATATTGCACATTGGTAGAATAATATGTAATAATATACATATGAAACTGAGCAGAAGCCAATTTTAAAATATCAGGAAGTCAGTTTGAGATATCTAGAAAAATAGTTATTGTCATTTAAAATTCATTTTAACAGCTTAAAATGGATTTTGAGATATCTAAAAATGCACTTTAAGATATTTCTAAATATTATTTTGGCCTGTTGAATTACTAGAGAAGTTACGCTCTTTTCTTAGCTTCCAAATGGTTTGCTTCTCTGCCACAGACAGCTCTCTGGTTGTTCATGTTGGCTTATTCTTGCTACCAACTAATGCAGACTTAACAGTTGAAACTCAAAGCTAAAACCAAGAGTTCCCATTCTGAGTGATGTACTCTTTAAATCAATCAAGGACACACCTGGGGAACAAAACCCACCTGTCGGTCACATGTCCCTTTACTTTGGCTCACCTTAAAGATTGGGTGGTCTGCTACAAACGGTGCCATCTTCTAGATTGTTTAACACATAAATAATAAAACCTGAAATTCGGAACTCTCATCTCATATTCATCTTTTGATTTCAAACCCAAATATCTTCAGTGTACAGCAAAAACAAATGAATTGGACTTGCCGTTCTAATACTAATGGAGGGGACTGCGTTTATATTTCTTGTCACTCTCCCAAACCCCAAAATGCACCCAGTCTGTTTAAGTGTGTTAAAAAAACTAGGTAGATGGTGCTTTTTGTTGTAAAGCCTAGCACAGAGTAAATCTGGGAAAAACAAAAATCTTTATTTTACACAGCTGATTTCCATTGTAAACAAAATCTATCCAAACAGCATTACACTTTTTAACAAATGGAAGAAACTGAAACAAGAATCAACTGACCTTTAATCCTTCTTTTATTTTGTATTCAGAAAAATGCAGTAGTGTGATTTACATTCTGTGGGGTTTGTTCTCTTAATTCTAATATCTAAACTAGTGAAACACGCAGACATGTGATTATGTCAGGTCAATCACACTATATAAGGACAGATATAAACAACAGCAAACTCTCCGCCAGTTGTTTGCAAACGTAAGAACTTACACTTGATTATGAATTCTGAACATGGATTGTGTTCTGGAGGATTATCTATAGATGGGCTTGCGAAGACTGTACTTTAATTACAATACACTTGTCTGCCACCATATTGCAGCTATCTAAAGTATTTTTTCCATTTTCAGAACATATCAGGTGTGAACCCAGCCACAGGGGATGCACAAGCCAGTGTGTTTCTTTGTGCCGGGATAAATGGGGAGGGTTACTTCAGGAAATGCATCCGATGTAAAATTTTGGCAAATCAATATGTGGACAACAATACAAATTTCCATACCGGATCGGCCGAGCCCCAGGTTAACAATGACCGCCACCAATACTGTTAGCCAACAGGATGCTGGCAGAAATTGGGCTAATGTTGGCTGAAGAAGAAGGAGAAGAAGATGGGGGAGACGTGTCCAGAGGCAGGAGAAGAGGAGGAAAGTAAAGAGAGTGGAACTGAAGGTAGGAACTTTGAATACTTGGGATTAACAGTACAGAGTAATGGGGATTGTGGAAGAGAGGTGAAAAAGAGAGTGCAGGCAGGGTGGAATGGGTGGAGAAGAGTGTCAGGAGTAATTTGTGACAGACAGGTATCAGCAAGAGTGAAAGGGAAGGTCTACAGGACAGCAGTGAGATCAGCTATGTTATATGGGTTGGAGACGGTGGCACTGACCAGAAAGCAGGAGACAGAGCTGGAGGTAGCAGAGTTAAAGATGCTAAGATTTGCACTGGGTGTGATGAGGACGGATAGGATTAGAAATGAGTACATTAGAGGGTTAGCTCAAGTTGGACGGTTGGGAGACAAAGTCAGAGAAGCGAGATTGCGTTGGTTTGGACATGTGCAGAGGAGAGATGCTGGGTACAGTATATTGGGAGAAGGATGCTAAGGATAGAGCTGCCAGGGAAGAGGAAAAGAGGAAGACCTAAGCGAAGGCTTATGGATGTGGTGACATGCAGGTGATGGGTGTAACAGAACAAGATGAAGAGGACAGAAAGATATGGAAGAAGATGATCCGCTGTGGCAACCCCTGAGGGGAGCAGCCAAAAGAAGAAGAAGATCAGATGTGAATGCTAGGGGTCATTGTTGCCCCTTAAACCCAACAGACAGACACTCAGGACACCAGGTAAAAGCACCAAGAAGATATTTTAATTATTTTCTTCATTAACAGTGCCCTTCAAGCACCACAGACACAATACACAGGCAAATAACAGCAAGCTTCGTCCACCTCCACCCAACTTTGGCTCCGATGCTGGGTCTTCAGCAGTCCTATATATACTTCTTGACCTGGAAGTACTTCTGTTCTATCTCCCACGTGATTTGCCAGCACTTCCAGGTTAGACAGAGAATTCAGGTTTTTAATCACGGAAGTACTTCAGGGCTTCCATTATCCTAATCCATTAGTAATTCCGGGCTAGGTAAGAATTTATTCTCCCACCATCTTCTCCCACCTACAGCAAAATTGTGAATTTCCCCTTGGGATTAATAAAGTATCTATCTATCTATCTATCTATCTATCTATCTATCTATCTATCTATCTATCTATCTATCTATCTATCTATCTATCTATCTATCTATCTATCTATCTATCATCCCCTGGCGGCACCCATGGTACCCAGCAAGGCTGTGTTGCTGAACTCCATGTCCTATAGTGTCCTGCGGGAATCAGGGGCGCTGCTGCAGTCCAGGGAAGCTGCCATCTAGCGCTTTGGGGAAGGCAGTGTCCTTGAAAAGCTACCTTCCCCCATCTTTAGATTAAGAGCAAGATCAAAGCTTTAGTTCACAAGTATTTGCATGACAGACAGTAGCATTTTACATATACAGTAGAAGATACTGACAATTAATGACAAGTAGAGCAGATGCCAGGATGAATGGTGTATCTGGCTGGTTGTGGTGGGCCGAGCTGGACAAAACTCAGTGGCCAAGTTTTCATTCCAGTCCATGTCAGTTGATGGATAATGTATTTTGTAAACAAATCAAACTTTTTTTTATATACAGTTACTTCTGTATTGTGAACATACTGCGATTTAGGGTACTTTAGTAGCCATTTAAAAACTCACAGAAGATGAATCATGCACATCAAATATAGTACAAAAAGGGTGAACACAGCTTGTAGGTGAAATAAACATTCGAGTTTAATGTTATGTAATTAACAGTATGCATTAATGATATGACACAGGATTTCAGCAGTCATTAAAGGATTAAATGGAATAAAATAATATTTCTGTTTAGCTCAAGTTGAACACAGCTTGCTGGGAAGATGACTACGGAGTTAGTCTATTTTATAGTGTCTTTCATAATGAACACTATTACATAACAGTAGTTTAGGAGGTGTCTTTATAAAGCACATTAAATTAATCTATTTAAAAAATTCTCATTATTGTCTTAGGACCACATCGCCAGTGTCTCCCTTCTATATTCGTGTAAACGGACCCCGCGAACCTAAACGCTCCAAATTGCGTGCACAAAACCCAAGACATCCAGCAGCATACGTCACCTGACGGTGATCTCTCGCGATAGTTGACGAGCGAGAGTTGGGTGATCCTCAGAGGTTGCGTTCAGCTCTGAGTTGGAAGAGCGTAGCTGTGTTACGTTTCGCATTCAGATGACTTCACACCCAATTCCCTTGTCGTTTGAGCCGTAAGAGTCACTCGCCTGTGGGAGAGATAGATTGAAACAACGCGATGGAGCCGAAGACGAGCGGGCGGTCGCCGAGGGAAGAGGGAGAGCTGGAAGACGGCGAGATAAGTGATGATGAGAACGATGACAAGCCGCCGATTTTTTTGGACCAGAGGCCTAACCGTGGCGCCCGGGGCGGCAGTGGCTCTGGTCGCCGCGGCCAGGCCTTTAAACCTTCATCCTGGCCCCCTCACGAATACCGCATGAAAATGCCCTTCAATAGAGGGCAGCCGCTACTCCCTCTCCCCCACCTCCAGGGGGGCTACAGGCAGGACTGTGGGCCCGTTGGACCGGAAAGGCACAGTTCGGGCCCGCCATGCGAGCCCAGTCCCCGCTCGAGCTTTTGGGAGAGGAGCCACAGCGCATTGGGCCGTTTCAATCACCGAGGCAGGCCCTTCCGAGGACGCTTTAGAGGCCGGGATGACTGGGGAGATCGAGGATTAGGGAAGCCTCCCCTGGGCCGACCTCCTTTCCAGGGAGGTGGCAGCAAAAAGGAATCTCCTTCCAGAAAACGTATCCTTTTCAGACTAGCTATTCATATGCCATTTTCTTTTAGGGAGTTTTTGTTTTGATTCAGTATATTCTTACACGACGTCCAGGTGAGCGAACGCACCCTGCTGCGATCTCCATTGTTTTATTAATGGAGTTTTAACAGTGAGTCATTTTTAATGTTTCAGTACCTAGTCAAATAATACAGGAAATAATAATAATACATTTTATTTGTATAGCGCCTTTCCTGTGCTCAAGGCGTGTCATTAAAGATCTGCCAAAGACAAAGAAATGAAGTTTCGTTCGAGAAGGGATATTTTAAAATGTCTTTGTTAGTACATTAGTTGTGCCCCATGTTTGTTGTATATACTGTATGTGTGCGTGTCTGTATGTATGTAGTATAATGGCTGCAGTTACTTTATGATAGGGCCCCATTTAACACTAGACCTGATGGTTTCCAATAACCATACATCACTGCTCGTGATTTTATATAGCGCATCATAGTGAGCACTATACTGGATTTTGTGAAGGAGGGTTGCACTATATAACTTGAATAGGCAGTTTATTGGGAAACCCTAGTGTGCTGATCGCAGTTATCAATGTTAAAGGGGGATTAATATGCCAAATGTGTTAATATTATTGCATCTCAAGAAGTTAATAATACTGTTTCAGTTTTATGTTAAACATGTATCTGCAACACGCATAATATTAATATGTAAGAAAAACATTCTCAATTCTGCTTAATTTAGGAAAGGATTATTTAGGGCTGGAGTCTTTTAAGTTAGGATCCAAACCTGGACAATATACCAGATTATTAATCTCGGGGCCATGAGTGTTCACACCCATAATACATTTCTCAGGTTAATTAACCTGACATGCATGCCTTTGGAATGTAGTCATCCTGCTCTCAAAAAAGTATATTTACCAGTTAACCTCCTTTTTTTTCATAGATACATGTTGTTTTTTTTTTTTTTATTCCTAATAACTTGCTCTGACGGTGCAATGTAATAAGGAGTCCAATGGTTCATGTTCAACTTTAGGCCTCCAATTGCAAGAATGGTATAGTTATAAACATCAAGACCCTCTTTAAGTCACATTTTACACTGCTTATATTTAATCATCTGATCAGAAAATTGTACTTCTCTGGTCATCTGACAAAGGTATAGTATATGACAACTAATAATTAAAGTAGTACAGGGCTATTGTATTCTAAATAGTAGAACATTAACAATTTTAACAAATCTCTTAGCTGTTTAACACACAAAGACTTCATTTAATAAAGCAGAATTTTTTGTGGTCACTTCATGTTTATTTTTACATTCTTTGGTAGTAGCATTGTCAATATTCATTTGAGAATGTGAGGTACAGTAGTTGCTAAGGAATGGGACTATAAACCTCAAAATAAGAGGTTTATTCCACCCTCTGCCTCACCATGTGACTTGAGCAAGTCACCTAACTTGAATTTTCTGTGTAAATTTAAAAAAAAAAAAAGTTATGCAAAGGTGTACTTTGTCTTGATCTTGTATGTTGCTATGGCTAAGTAGATCTAATATGGTAGTATCCTTGTCAGTGCTTGTAGCATGAAGCATTACCTGCAGCCGATTCAGTTTGCACAGGTAGTCCAACTCCTCCAGGATGGCACATACGTACATGCCAATGAAAGAAAGTTTGCTTTGTTTTCGCGCATAGTCTCAAGACCATGGAGGAGAAAACAGGAAAACAGCCTGTTAACACGAAGAGAGCTGAGAGGGCCATAGAAGGGCATCAACCCAGCAACAGCAGGACCAGTATCTGTCTCCTTTGTGCAAGGAGGAAAAGGAAGAGCACTACCAGAGCCCTACAAATTGACCTCCAGCTGGCTACTGGTATGCATGTTTCTGACCAAACTGTCAGAATCAGACTCCATGAGGGTCCAACGTCCTCTAGTGGGACCTATGCTCACAGCCTGGCACTGTTCAGCTTGATTTAACGAGAAAGCCACAACTGGCAACACGCTCCACCGTTGGCGCCCTGTTTTCCTCACAGATGAGAGCAAGTTCACATCGAGATGTGAAAGAGTCTGGACACGCCATGGTGAACGTTGTACATCTTGCAGTATCATTCAGCATGACCTGTTTGGCAGTGGGTCTGTGATGGTCTGGGGAGACATACCTTGGAGGGTCGCACAGTCCTCCTTGAGGCAACAGGCAACAGTACCCTGACTGCTGTTAGGTACTGGGATGAAATCCTCGGAGGCACTGTCAGACCTATGCTGGTGCAGGACATTGCCCAGCCTCATGCAGTCAGAGTGTGTAGGCACTTACTGGATAACAAAAACATTGATGATCTTAACTGGCCTGCATTGCCCCCAGCTCTTCTTGTGTAACGGCCTGGCTCCAGGTTCCTCCTCTATGCTCCTGAGACTGCTTGGAGACATACTGATACTAGTAGTGACAAGGACACTAACAAAATGTTAAATTAGAAAAGAATCAGTCAGAAAGCAGTTGTCTGTGGCTACCACCTACAAAACCATTCCCTTTTTGGATTTGTCTTGCTGTTGCCTCTCCAGTGCACCCGTTGTCACTTTCATTTCCATCAAAGCGTGTGAAGTTGATTTGTAATTGCTTATGCTTCCTAACTGGACAGACTGATATCCCTGAAGCTTAATTGACTTGGTGTTAGACTGATAATAAAGTGTTCTCCAAAATTTTCTGAGCCGTATGTAACATTTAAGAATAACTGTACCCATACTTCAGCACTTGTGTGCTTTCCCTAATATTATGTAATCATGCTCTTCTGATTTATAGGTTGTTGCATGTCTTCTGAAATGAATGGTTATGCATATTAATTTAACAGTTGTACTCAGTTATAACTGTAAAGATCACTGCCAGCTTTGTGCCTTATAATTCATAGCCTTCGTTCTTGGGCCACACTTCTTGCTAAAGCTAAAGTGTTATTGTTTAAAATTTTGGTGTTAAAGTATGGGTTTAAAAAATAAATGTGCTAGATATTAAAGATTTATGTATAATAAAAGGTTTATGTATTATACTGGGTTTGCTTCCTTAACTGTTTCAGCAAAAATAAGGACATTGGTGAGGTACACAACGGTGAAAGCTGAAAATGGAATCCAAGAAACATTTGAGGACCTGCTGAGGAAATACAAGCAAATTCAGGATAAGCTGGAATGCATTAATAAGGAGGAACGAATAGCACAAGCCTCCAAGGAAGAGCTGCCACCGGCTTTGAAGGAATTGCCAGCAGCTACCCAACAGGTTTTGCCATTAGATAACCGTGTTCAAGAAAAGGAGGGGGAAGCTGCTACTGCTGGCAGCCCTCAAGAGCTCGTACCTGAAAAGCGACAAGTAAAGGCGTTTCAGGCTTTTAATCTGAAACCACTTAGACAGAAGCTTTTGACTCCTGCCGAAAGGGATGAAAGAAACAAAGCAACTATATTGGAGGAACCTTCTGAGGAGAGTCCAGCTGCTTCATCTGAGCCTTCCTGCACTGCTAAAGGTGGAAAAATATTTCCATTTATTTCAACCTTGTTTAAAGTTAGGACTGCCAAGCTGACCCACCACTGTTTATCAGATCCTTTATGTTTGACTAGCTGATAATTTTAACGTGGGCACTTTTTTTGGGTATAGATGAACTGGTAGTTGATAAGTTGTCATAGATGTCTTCATTCTACTTAAAGCATTCAAACACAATGAGATCTGGATTTTTTTTTTATAGACCAGATAAGCTCTGACATCTAGAAAGCATTTCTGTGAACAGGGCTAGAAACTTAAATAACTTATCACATTGCTAAACCATTGCTAAAAATCTTTGGGGTGAGTTTTTTTTTTAAATAGTAATATATGAGTATATATATGTTATAAAACTGGTTGTGTGTGTTTTATATAGACATGCCATATATATAAAAATGTACTTAATTTTTACACTATCAATAAGTGTGTTTTATTTTTCTTGATTGTTAATTTTTAGATTTTGGCTATTGTCAAGGTCTCATGTTTTATGTAATAAAGTAATTTATTTAAAGTAATGTTTTTAGTTTTCATTTTTAACTGTTCTTATTTTTAAGGTGAGGAAGAAAATCAGAATATTTCAGTTGCAAGCAGCAAAGACTCGGATGATATTCCCGAAAAGGTAATTGATAGTCCCTAGTGGACTAAAACAAAGCTGTTTTTAATAAGAGGAGCACATCTCTGCCTATTAACTGTGATAGGGAGCCTAATGGGTCCTGTTGCTGTTTTGTAGTGTGCATAATTAGCCTAGGGAATATTAAGAGGTTTTTTTATAAACCACAAAATCATGAATTTATCAGATACATTGCTTAGCATGTGTCTAATCCAAGGTTTTGTTTATAAAGCCAGTTTCCCTACACCCAGTTTTAGTTTTTTTTTTTTTCTCTCCTGATCAAGATTCACTGTTGGTTAAACAGTTAAGACACCTAGCAAACAGAAAGGCCTGATAAGAAAAGAGTAGAGAGGAGGAAATGTGAGGTAAAGAGGCGCTAGCACTAGATTAGACAAGAATGTCATGATTTTTGAGTGTGTTGTGAAGGACAAGTTCCTTCCTTGAACCCAATGCTTGCAGGAATAGGCTCCAGTAGTTGTCCCATGCCCCTGTTTAGAATAAGTGGGCTTGGAAAATGGATAGTGTTGTTTTAACAATACTTTTATTTTAAAAAAACTTTTTTTTATGTAGCCATCGTTTTAGATAGATAGATAGATCTCGTTATGACTCATGTCTGTGATAAAAAATAATCCTCTTCTTTGGTTCCAGTATCATACTGATTTTATAGCTTGGGTCGTCAGATTAAAAAGTTCAAGCACCCCTGAATTTGCACATTAAGATTTCCAAAACAATGTCTGATGTGGAAATTTGCCACATTATAATTAGTAATCCATTTTTTTTGTTTCATATCTTCTGCTTAAATGGAACTCTTGTTTAAACAAAGCACGACAATATAATTTCCTATGAAGGAGAAAATCCCCATGAGTTGTCCATAATGAAGAACAATTTATTTGAAAATTTTAGTTTTCATTGTTTAAGCTGTGTGGTTTGGTGTTGCACGTTATTGATTGTAGACGGTAGCCATGATTGCTAAGGTTACATTTATTTAAGGGACTTAAATAAAAATCCACTCCTTATCAGGTTAATTGGCATTATTGCAAATAAGGTCTTAGAACTGGAACTTTAATATTTATAGAGGCTATCAGAATTGTTGTTCAGTGGAGTCATGAAGCAGTAGATAGCAGTGCTGCCTCACATCTCCAGGGTTCTGTTTGAGAATCCTGTCTTACATGGCCTTTATTTTTTGTTTGCCCTTTCTAACCTGTATGTGTGGGTAGACATGCATGTTAGATTGTTTGGCTAATTTGGGTGTGTCTGTGTGTAGGGGTGTGTCATGCAGTGGAGTAGCACCCCATCTGAAGGTGGTTCTTGCCTTGCACCCAGTGTTGCCAGATAGATACGGGCTTCACTGCCCTTGAAATGGATATGAATTAGAAGGTGAATTTATGGAACATGGTAGTTTACAGATTCTAACCCATCTTGTTTTATTCTTGTCTGTGATTCTGCTTAGCACTCAAGTTCTAATTTCTGCAATAAATAAATTGGCAAAACTGATTTGGACATAGTATCAAAATATAACCAAAAGTGCATCCACAGGTCACCAAAGAGGATGACGATGAACTCTCAGAGTTGCAGCTACGTTTACTCGCCTTGCAGTCTGCCAGCAAGAAGTGGCAGCAAAAGGAACAACAAGTTTTGAAAGAGAGCAAAGAGAAGCTGACCAAATCTAGACCTGTTCAGCAAAAGAGCAAAACTGTCAGCAAAAGCACTCAGAGTAAGAAGAGCAACAGTACTGGTAAGAAGAGGAAGCCCTTGTCTTACTTTTTAATCTCTCATTGGCAGCTTTGAACCCAAATTATTGCAGACATTTTAAATATCTTAATCTGTTTATATTGTGTTTTTTTGATTGATATTTTGTTGTGTGAGTTAAGGGTATGGGTTTAAGTGAGTACTGATAGCATCTATACCCAAACCTGAAAAAGGCATCAGCCCTTTGCCGTGTCTTGTAGTTTATCACATGTTACACTAAAGTCTTTCTCAGGCCCTGAATTGTCAATCAAATGTGCACTTGCATGTCATCGAAGCATGTGGATAGTTTTCTTTTTAAATAAGGACAGTGTAGTAAAATCACAATTGCCGTTTCATTTATGAAGTTTCAGTTGACTTACCTGATTGTTTAGTAGTCCAACAGTAGTAGTTTTACTTTTTTTTTCTAAGCATCATGTGCATGTTGAGGTTCTCTTTTTCAGTAAGTAATCAAAAGTAAATTAATTAATTAAAAATTCATTTGAAACTATTGAAAATACACTCTGTGTGCTCTTTAACTGTGTTATCTCCTGACCCTGCCAAAACCTTCCCAACCACGAATACTCATTTTTATTTTGCTCTGTCAGATACTCGGCGCTACATATGACTATAATGCACATCTGTAGTGTTTACTTGATGTCTCTTCCACCTGCATTGCTTTTTCTCTGCACACTTTGTAAATAATTTTGATTGACAGATGTAACATAATTGGTTAGTGTTGCACTATAAATGCTCTAATTCTTTGTTGGAGTTAACATGCATTAAGATGGTGTGCAGCATCACCTCTTTGAACTCTGCTGAGGCTTTTGAGTTCAATTTGTTGCTGCATAAGCATGATTTAAGAATATTACTTATGAAGATGAAATTTACAAATCAAGCCCATTCTGTCTGAGTAATATACAAATAGTGTATTCTACTTTATTCATACTTCAATTAGAGTATTACAATTTTAAGAAACAGTTTTGTCTAACGCATGTCAAAATATAGTAACTCTTAGTTGTGATTTTTAGTTAGTGCAGCTTATCACTTGTACGATTTATTATCCTAAGTCATGGATACTAGAGTTGGAATGGTTCTTAAAATGTTTTGGCGACTAAAGAGCTTTAACGTTGTTTTATTGTAATGGTAGAAACAATTGATTGTTTTTTTTCTTTTAGGAAGCTTTATGTATGTTCTTCTTTTGAGCTCATTTTTAGAAGGGTTGGTTTGGTTTCAGAGACTGCTAGACATTTCTTAGCCAAGAAGTAATTGTGTCAATCTTTTTGCTGTTGAATTTTGTATGTATAAATTTACATTGTAGTAATTAAATTATACAGTTGCAGTTGAAGAATTTTAAATTTAAATGTCTATCTGTGAAGTGCATTTTTTTTGTTTGTTTTTAAGTTCTGAATTATTTGATGGAAGGAGAATATAGTTACTACCTGGCTCACAAGACAAATAGGCTAGCTATAAGATAACTATTCTGCCCACCTGTTTGATAAGCCAACAATTTACTAAATGCAGATTTTATTTGTTCTTTCATTTCTGGTAATAAATTAACTTAGGTTGTGTGTCAAAGCAAGCGCGGAGGAAGCAGCAGGTCCGCACGTGGAAACTGCAGCAGCAGAAGGAGCAAGAGAGGTGCCAGTGTGAAGCAGAGGAGAAAAGACGTACTGAAGAAGAAGAGCGTAGGAAGCGAGAAGATGAGATCAGAAAAATCAGAGATCTATCTAATCAAGATGAGCAGTACAACCGCTTCATGAAACTAGTTGGAGTGAAAAGGAGGTCTAGGAGTAAGGTCAGTAATTCCCATTTGTACTGGGCTTATATACAAGCATGTAGTGTTTGCGTATGCTTTCCTTATTTGGGCATTTGTTGGAATTTTAATGGTAAAGTCCTTTCATTTATTAAAAATTTAGTTTTTTTCTTTTAGATTTGGATAGCAACGTTGTGGTATACCCATTCTATGTACAGTATCTTGTTTCTATTTTTGTCTGTCACCTTTTGAAATTTTAGCAGTTGTGTCTGTATGTCTATATATATCTATATATATGTATGTATGTATGTATGTGTATATAATCTATTTATATATAATACCTCTTGACGGAGCTTGCTTACAATTGTGTTGTTATTCAGTAGGTGGTAAGGTTTTTTTGTGTTGCTGCAGCTTAGATGAAATTTACAGTTTCACTAATGAACCAAGTTGCAAGTCCCAAAGGCATGAGGTATTGGTAAACACCTACTGTTCATACTGTTTCCCTGGGAGATCTTTGCAGCTATTGTTCTCAACATCATTTGTTCCGTTAATGCAAAGCCAATTAATATTTTTTGAATGCACAACAGTCGGTCATAATTGCTGTAGTTTCTCAGCATTATTGACCAATTAATAATGGATGTTAGATTTTTTCTGAGGTATTCTTTATCTTCCCAGTCTTTAGATGCAGAATACAGAAAGCCTCTGAATAAACAAGGCACTGACATTTCTGGAAACCTTTACCAATATGATAACTACGATGAGGTTGCAATGGAAACTGACAGTGAAAACAATTCACCAGGTAAGTGTTATGCAGTAGTATTTGCATTTAAAACCTCTTTCTTTAATGTTTTTCATCGAGGGGGTCGTTTTAAAAATGTGTTTTTTACCTTACAGCAAGAATTAGTCTGAGTTTTCTATTCTACTGTCTTGGTCAAGTTTAAATGCTGTTCTATCACTGCTTCATTTATTTGTACGTTTAGAAAGATGAAATGAGAAGTTAAACTGTTCATTGTAGCTTTATAAGAAAATGAGACAAGCTTAAAGTAAGTCTGTCTCAAGTGCTGTATTCTTGAGCAGACACCCTTCAGTCATCAAGTCACATGTACAAAGTGGAAGAGTTTTTTTTTTTTTTTTTTTTTTAAACATTGTACTGATAGTGTGTTTGGTGGAACAAAAACAATTGGAAGTAGAAAATATAATTAGCTTCCAGATTGTCTTTATACACAATAAGTATCATTTTTGCAGAAATATTCTATTTATTCCTGTTACACATTTTATCAGTACTAGCCAACCCGCGGGGTTTCATACGCCGCATAATTATGTATTGATGGGTGAACACTTCCTGAACGACACAGTTGTCCAAATGGGGTGGGTTTGTGGATACCACTGTGAGTGAATGAAAAGATAGACCTCTGGAGAGAGCAACATATAATTGTTTGTGACTGAAAGCGGGATTGTCTGTGACAAAGAAGGCCACGCTGGTGAAAGTTACTTCATCGGTAGGGATAAGTGTCAGTACTTGTAGATTAAGGTGTAGCGAGTCTTCGTTGTTGACGCTTAATATAGCTTGTGTACTGAGATGATCCGGAGTCACAGTTGAGAAACACTTTTTTAATGTCTTTTAAGCACAGGGGAAAAAATGAACATGTGAAACATTCGTAATGTAATAAGCCACCAACAATGCTATCTACGACCCGATCTCTATAAACAGAAGTGAAAACAAAATCGAGCCCAGTGTATTCTTTAACTGCCTTGTGGCGCTGTAGTAGTGCTGCTGCTTTGCAGTAAGGAGACTGTGGAAGATTGTGGTTTCGCTTCCCGGTTCCTCCCTGTGTGGATAGCGCTTTGAATACTGAGAACACCGCTATATCAATGTAACGTAGTATTAACAGGAAATTGTCTTCGTGTAATAGTAAAAGGCAAATTATCCGCGACAAACAAACTGTTTTACACGCTGCATACCAACCCGCGGCGTAGTATACGCCGCATAATCACGCCGCTTTTTAAATGTTTTTTAAGCAGAGGGAAAAAAAATGAACATTTGCAAAATCCGTAACGCTGCTTTCAGTAAGTACAATGCACATGCGTTTAATTTGTCGGCCACTTTTTGCCAGCCGTCTTTTCTGGTTTGGGCTGCTTTTGCAGTGTTACCGCTTGTGCATATTAAATCTTGAAATCCTTCGAGTAACTAATTAACTAACTAACACCCACCCACCCACACACACAGCTTGTATGAAAGAAATGCGCCCGTACTTTCATAATTTTGTTGCAGCCTATAGTGGAGTCAGGCACAGAGAAGGTCAGCTGCTGAGAGAGCGTCTCGAATGTTGCAGGGCCTGCATCGGTGAAGCAGGTGAGACGCTAATGAAACAGAGGCACAGGGCTTATTGGTTTTTAAAGACTGCTTCCTTCATTGTGTTTTAACCTCAGTTTTAAAGGATTGTTTTAAGGATCCCATGGGATACCCCTCGCAAACTGTTTTAGACGCTGCATTCAGCAATTCACATCCGCGACAAACATGCCTCTTCTTACATGGTCCTGCTGCGTCCACCCCCGTTCTCAAAGCATTCACACTGCCTGGTCATGTGCCCGCTCGCAAGAGCAACTCACGGAGACCCGCCCACCAACTCTAAGACCATGGCGTGTAAAACAGTTTGTGATGGTGGTGCGTGCGTCATAACCGAAAACAATAATGAAAAGTCAACGTGGCTCAGAGGTGCATGTGGACTCCTAGCACAGATGAAAGCGACTTACGGGGTGGTCGGTGAGTTGTTGCATCCGGGCACGTGAGCAGGCAGTGGGAATGCCGAGAGAGTGAGGGTGGACGCGGGCCGGGGAATAAGGAGTGTTGTTGGGTGGGGAAACGTTTTCCGTGTTCCTGCAGGACCATCTAAGAAGACGCATGTTTGTCGCGGCTGCGAATTGCTGTATGTAGTGTGTAAAACAGTTTGCGATGTTGCACGCGGTCGTGCGTCGTAACCGAAATGTCAACGTGGCTCAGAGCTGCATGTGGACTGTAGCACAGATGTAAGTGCTGTCGGCCTAGAAGGGAACATAAAAAAACCTGGCTCCTACCTGGCTCGCCAAAATCTGTAGCGGTCCAGTGCCGCTAAGATTCACACTGTCAAGATGACGGTGATTTATTTATTTTTTATAGAGGATCCCAGGGACGCTCCCAGCCTTAGCCCGCCCGCAAACACTCAAAAACAGAGACAAAATACAGCACACTGGAGAATAACAACAATTAAAGAATGTAATGAAATTAAATAGTATAATTAATACCACCCCTCTACCCCTACGGCGATATTACAATAAACATATAAACACAAACGCCACACCGGATGTAATGAGAAATGATGAGAGTAAGTCCAGAGATCTGTATGTTTTAAGGGAATGAAAAACAGTCCTACTGGTAGACACTGTACGGGTGAAGACGGATGGATGGTTCAGGAGCGCTCCTTTACTTGCGGAAAAGCCGTGAATCCACAAACAGTCCTCAGCACACAGGTAGACAGACGATCCAGACCCCAACAACGAATACAATCCAGGAAACAGCGATTAAATATGGCTTAACAGAAGGCAGTTCGACAGGTAACGAAACACAAAATACAACAACAAAAAACACACTTTCTTTCCCTTGGACACCTGCCCTCCTTTTAAACCCCTCTGACCACCTTTGACCCCAACAGCCCCTGCAGGGACTGCTGGGAGATGCAGTTCTAACTCATAGTAGCACTGCTACAAGATCATTACTTCAGTGATGCTTGATGACTGTTCTTGTGAAGAAAGCTTATCTGTATTTCGGCTGCAAAATTGGTGATTAAGACAAGGAATGGGCCCCTTACATTTGCTGTGTGACATGTGCTGTCAGTCTGAGAGCCTGGCTCAGAGGCAGTTCAAAGACAATGCCGTTTGCTGTTCCGATGATATGGCGAGAACAGAAAGACCATGTGACGGACTGTTTGACTAATGTGTCTGGTTTCTCTGCCAAAAACAAGTCAATTGAATATCCTAATCTGCCTTCAGCAATGAGACCCGTGCCACATGATGACAGTCTTCCAATTCCGAAACCACCAGAGGATTGGACCTTAGACGAACCAGATGAAGAAACTGCAATGCAGGGTACTGACAGTGACATTGACCCAGATTTTGAATCGTGCTCATCAGGCGATCCACATCTGATAACAGTCAAAATTGAACGATTTGGTCAGAGATTTGGGTCTATCAAAAGCAAAAGCCGAGCTGCTGGGTTCGAGACTGCAGGAATGGTGTTTGCTGTCACCAGGTACAAAAATTTGTGTGTTTTGAGGCCGACATCATGATATAAGCAATTTTTTTGCACAAGTCGACAGTCTCTTTCTGTTGTGACATTGAAGGATTGTTCTCGGCCTTGGGTTGTGATCACATCCCGGAAAAGAGTGACGTCTCTTCATTTATTCATCAATGTCTGAAAGCTGTTCTGTTACACAATGGCAATGTTTATCCTTCAGTACCTGTTGGCTATGCAGCACACATGAAAGAAACTTATGAGAATATGGAACTGTTTCTGAAGCACGTCCAGTATAGCAGGTACAACTGGAAAATCTGTGGAGATCTTAAAGTCGTTGCTCTGTTACTAGGACTGTAGCTCGGCTATACAAAGTACTGTTGTTTCATCTGTGAATGGGACAGCCATGCCAAAGAGTCACACTATTCTTGACAGAACTGGCCACTCCGTAAAAAGTTAGTTCCAGGACAGAAAAATGTGGCACATGAATCACTTGTCAACCCGGCAAAGATATTTTTGCCTCCTCCTCACATAAAACTAATAAAGAATTTTGTGAAAGCACTGAACAAGGAAGGTGAAGGTTTTCGTTATTTAAGACAGATGTTCCCAAGAATAACTGACGCCATGATCAGAGAGGGCATTTTTGTTGGCCCCCAGATCAGACATGTTATAAGTGACAAGCAGTTTGAAGATCTGTTAGTTGGGCTGGAAAAAATTGCCTGGAAAGCCTTCAAAGACGTTGACAATTTTCTGGGCAATTACAGAGCCCCAAACTACATTCAGCTGGTAGACAAATTTTTCAAAGCATACAAGACAATGAAGTGCAACATGTCACTCAAGATTAATTTCCTCCACTCACATTTGGACTTCTTCCTCGCAAATCTCTGTGCTGTCAGTGACCAACACGGTGAAAGGTTTCACCAGGACATTGCTACGATGGAGAAACGATACCAAGGCAACTGGAATCCGTCAATGCTTGCTGACAACTGTTCGACACTGCAACGTGATGCACCAGACATTGAATACAAAAGAAAATCAGGAACAAAACACTTTTAATTCTGTTGAATTTAATAGCTTATGTGAAACATAAATGTGACTAAATACATTATTGTCAGTAAACATATAAATGTCTATTTCTCAGAGTTTCTACGTGATGCAGTAAAGCCAAGACTTATAAAAAAAAAAAAAAAAAAAAAAAAATTGTTGTGCAGTGTAATTCAATGATTGTACCATATAACCCATATTTGCTAAAAAGATTAGATTGTCATATTAATGTCGAGTATTAAAAGTGTGTATCCGGAAAAGCAAACGCAGGGGTTGACAAGCAAAGAGAGCAGGGGGGCGAAGCACCCTAGTATTTATATAATTTACAGTATATGGTATGTGCAAAATCTGATCTCTCATTCTCCCACTATATCACAATTCCGGGGAACTTTTTGACTGCCCCTCATGTGTGTGTGTGTGTGTCTTTACAGTATACAATATATAATATATATGCATTTACTTGTGTGTGTATGTGTGTGTGTGTGTGTGTGTGTATATATATATATATATATATATATATATATATATATATATATATTTCTTTATGAAATGGCTTACTCTGTCCTGTAAGGTAATCTACCATACTTTTAAAATTGCAGCATCTTCACCAGCGCACATGCACCCTGTTGACCTGCCTTACTTTCTTCAATTGTCACATTATCCTTCTGGATTTCATCAAAATAATATGGTAAGTTTTGTCAACTGTAAAATCTGTCAATGTTAATGTTCAAGTATTTCCATTAAGGTTTCAATCACCATATGGCAATAGGTGTGCTGTTACTTGTTTTAGACCAGGTAGACAGTTCCTTCTAGTTTTAGACTTTTTTTAAACCAAAAACAGTGGTTTTCAACCAGGAGAACTCAGTCAAGTTCTGCAAGATGTCAGAAAACAATTCTAAAATTGCAGCAAAATACTCAAACACTAAAAATCAAACTACATCGGGGTATCATACTTTTTAAAGTGGACTGCTCCATTGTTGTTCAAAATATATCACAGGCAATGTGCAATGACTGTCAGTTGTCCCAAAGACTCCATTTAATGTTTGTTTCCTAAATTGGATCCATATATAACTGAGAGAAAACATTTTTACACCTGTCAATTTTACGCACCTGAAGCATGTTTAGGCAATGGTTATTTAATTTCAAAAATACTTCTTTATTTTTGAGATTCCCTTTGTAAGCAATGAGGTAACAGCACACATATAAAATAATATATTTTCTGATGCTATTTGTCGTCTTCACATTTACAAACTTTGAAAGTGATTTTTTCCTTCCTTTACATATTTTTTGAGATACTGTTGTCGCTACTTGAACTGTTAATAACAATAATAGCAGAAACAGATTAAAGTTTTTCCTTGTGTATACTGCATTTCTACAAACATACAATTTACATTAAATACTGAAAATCTGTTATAGCACATTTCAAATCATTCACATAATAAGCAATATGCAAAACCTGGGTAGCAGGTTTTAGGCTCCCTGTTAGCCTAAAATTAATTACACTATCGATTTAATATGACGTTTGTTGCAGAGTGGTGCAACATTAAAAGCTACAGTGTTTAAAATTGTTAAAAATGACAAGAATTGATAATATCAGATTTAATTTATTATGCCATTCATCACTATTGATGATTTTGTTAGTGAAACAAAACAGGAAAAGAGATTTCTGTATTATACTAAAGTTTTCCATTGTGTCTGTGTTGTTCAGCCTTAACCACTCCCCTCCACACTGCTTGCCCCAATCATTACTCTTACTGCACGCATCCTTTCTCCGTTACACCCCGTGACACTCGTCAGTGCTAACTCGCCCTTCAATGCAGTCAGTTATAATGGCAAGGTAGAAAAGCAAATTTTCTATTCAAGAATGTTAACATTTTAGATTGCAATAGAAAAAGAGCATGAAGAACTGATTATGTATGTCGAAAAAAGAAAATTAACTAAAAAGAGCTGCATATAATAATCGAGAACAAAGATTTGTCCAATAAACTAAAAATTGAAAAATATCCCGAACGATATGTGAACAGAAATGCAAAAAAGCATTGTTTATAGAATGTAAGTTAGAGGATAAAGTAATTCATAATATTGTAACAAGTCTGGAAAAGAAACTGCCACCGAGGCAGTGTGTCCTAAAAAGCCATACAATTGGGGTTGCTAATAGTGCTGTAGAGAAGGGCGAACAGAGGAGCCACATCTGGCACTCTTTAATAAAGCAGCCATTGGGATTCTGAGGGGTAGGAAATTGTTAAGGAAGTTCCATAAGTTTGCAAAAAAAAAAACCAAAGGTGTAGAGGGGGTAAAAAACAGTTTGAGAGGTGTTTGACACGTGGTTATCTTTCTTACTTTTTACTATGTTTTATTATTCATTGGTATTTAAAATAGACATTTGGAGTGAAATACTTGAGTAACTGAGTTTCTCTCTATAATAACTAAGGACCAAACAATCTTCACCCCTTGCCACACATACTCTTTTTATATACCATCTCTTTAAATACAACCACCACCCTTTGAGCCAGTCAGCTGCGAGATAACGGGCGCCTAGGGGGTTGGTGAGTGAAGCAAGCGGGGGCAGAGTCCCCTAGTAGTAGTAGTAGTAAAAATTTAAAAGGCACGTTCCATAATGTTAAAATCGTCAGTTATAAAAAGTACCAATTCTAACTCTGTATACCTCTAACCTTAAAATAGTGCTGAGTGTAACGTACATGTAAAAGTGCCACATTTAAAGACCTTCTAGGATCAACCATGGTGTGCTCCTGTCGTCACATATTGTGTAGAGCTTTTACACTACCAGCACAAATAAGGATTATTAATAAGGAAGGGCATTATTTATGATGCAGTCATGACCATATTTGTATATACGAGGGCAATCCCAAAAGTAAGGTCTCCTATTTTTTTAGAAATACAAACAACCGTTTATTTTCTATAATGTTTACATCATTTTAAAGGTTAAAGACTTATTTATTTTTCTACATAATCGCCATTTCGGTCGATGTATTTTTGTAGACGCTGTGGTAGTTTTAGAATGCCCATGTCATACCAGCTCGCCACCATGTCCTTCAGGAAGTGTTGAACCTCATCTTTCACCTCTTCGTCGGAGCAGAATCGCCTTCCGGACAAATGTTCTTTCAACTTAAGGAACAGGTGGTAGTCACTGGGTGCCAAGTCCGGACTATAGGGTGGGTGGGTGATGAAGTTCCAACCGCCAATCTTTACGCATGTTTTCCTTAACCTTCGCGACTGTCTCGTCGGAAATTGACGATCTCATGCGCGAACTTCGCACTTGGCGGTAGCGTTCAACGGGAACTCCATTTTCAAGGGCTGCCAAGCCAAGATTGAGCATCCCAGCGAAGCCGCACATGCTTGTTTGGGAGTGGAGGAAGCAACAATCACAACAGTGTGGCCAACAGCTGTACGAACAGTTTCTCTACATCCCCACCGCTTTGGAGACCTTACTTTTGTGATTGCCCTCATACTTTGAAAATTAATAGAGTAGCATAAATAGACTCAAGTTATTAATTTATAATAGTACATATTGTATTTTTCCAAACTAGTAAAACATTAAAATTACAACATTTTCTGGAATTCAGGATATTCCAGTAAATTACACAATATAAAAATTTCTGAGGTCTGGTCCACATGATGATGATTTTCACACAAGTATTGTAGTTTCATTCAATGCCTAAAAAGTCCCTGTGCGATCATTCCATGACTTGTCTGTTCCTTGAAAATCCGATGAATGAAGGAGCATGGATCGTCTCTAACAAAGAGTTAAAGAACAGCACAGACTCCTTGGCATTTCCTGACAATTATAAAATTGTAAAACCAGCTTTATGTGCAATTAGTCGAAGCCGTACATTGCAAAGTCATCTTGCCGCAGCAAATATCAGACAACTGTGCAAAACATTAGCACATTTGGGTGAGTCTATGTGAAATGCATGTATCCAAAGCAGTATCAGTGACAGTAGATAATATTATTTAAAATGTCCGTTCATCATAGGTACAATAGGACAATGCTTCAATCTAATATCAATAAACTGGAAGTTTTTCGAAAGCAGTGCTAACATTCAGTGACTGCATCCTTAATGACTGTATCTAAATTTGATGCGAGCAACAGCCCACAATCAAAAAAGAAATTCAGAGATACAGACTGCAATGGGTCAGACACATATGCAAGATGGCTGATGGCAGGCTTCCACGCAGGCTGCTTAGGCAGCAATGACTATCACAGTAGAAAATTCAAAAGGCAGCACCAAAAAAGACCTGGATCAAAGAAATTGAAGCTGACCTCAAAAATTGCCGAATCAACATCATGAAGCTAAGGACCTCACACTCAACCGAGAGTAGAAGAAACTCATCATGAAAGAAATTCGGGACCCAGTGACACCCACAAGCAGCATACTGGCACTGAGGTCACCCTCGTCCAGCTATTTGCTAGAGACAGAAGAAGACGACTACCACACTCGTGCGAATAACAACACTGCAAAGCTAATGAGACTAAATATGAACATGGCCTAAATGTGGGTGTTATCAGCAAGTGCAAATTTGTCAAATGGCAACTTATTACTTACTGCCACCTGAATGGGATTGCATTATTTTCTAATCTTGAGTGATAACAGGTAGTTGAGATATAGATATATATTGAGGAAAGCTAGAGTACTACAAGTTCTTCCTTGCAAATACATGGCGTTGTCTCTCCTGAATGTTAATTCAAATAGTCTGTACATTGTATTCATCACTTTTGAGGTTTATTAGACTTGTTACATATATATGAATTATGTGCATGAGTCCTCGTGTATCCGATTTGGCTGTAATTCCCTACTTAATTGAGGGTTTCATCATTTCCCGCTTTTTCCAAAATATTACATGTATGGGTTATAGTCATTGTAAATAAACACACATTCTCCTGCCAAGTCTTCTTTTATCTATCCAGATTTTTGTGTTCAGGCCTCTCTTTGTACATATGCATGTTTTATAAATCTGAACCCAGGTCTGATATTTGAGTTTTATTTGGTTTGAAAAAATCAACAAAGTCTAAACAGTCCAGCAGGGATAGGAATTCATTTACCAACTTAAATGTGGGAATGTCAGTATATTTAAAATTATCTTCAAGAATGACAGTCTGGAAAAATGAAGTTATTTCAGTCGGATCACAAAATCCAATGTATTTTAGGTTAACAAGAAATTTTACAATGTAGCTATAAATATCACGGATGCCCACAAGCTCCTAAGCTATGTCAATGTCACTTTGACAGAAGGAGAGTTTGCTTACCGCATTGAGTTGAAAACCTTTTTAGTTATGGAGGTTTACAGTACTTTTGTAATGCCATTTAAAAAATTGAATGTTTTTATTGTGCTTTGTGTTTCACAGGTCATGCAATCAATTAGCCATGGCTACTTAGACTCCTTGACTATTTCTTCTGAAATTCCACCACCATTGCCGCCTCTTCCTCCTGATGAGCCAGAGCAACCTCCCAAACCTCCATTTGCAGATGAAGAGGAGGAAGAGGAAATGCTGCTCCGTGAAGAACTGCTCAAGTCTCTTGCTAATAAACGAGCAGTCAAACCAGAGGTATAGTTAATATAGTTATTTGCATTGTTGATCCACAGAAGTATGGTGTACAAATGTAGAATGTTTTCAAAAACTGCAACATAGTTTACTGTAAGTACAATTTTGTTATTAAATGTAATGCCTGTTTACTATGCAGACTTGATGGGTGAAAAGCTTTGGTTCACTGAATCCTCTTAAGATAGTATTCTTTAGAGGAATTTGAAGTTTATATTGCTTTCATGCTGGGGTTCAGTTGTAGTGGTTCATAATTATTTCAGATAGTCTGGTTCAGACACGGAAAGGGCACAGTAGGGGTATAAATGGTTTAATCAATATGTGTGTATGTATGTATGTATGTATGTACAGGGTAGGATTCAAAAGTAATGAGCCTTTGTTCAAAAAGACAAATTTATTGAGCAAATCGGTACAACTAATTAATAGTCTTCAAAATAGGCACCTCCTGCATCAATACACTTTTGTAGGCGGCTTTTCCATGACTCGAAGGCGTCCACGTAGGCCTGTTCCGGGATGGCTGCAAGGGCTGCCTTGACATTTGCTTGGATGTCCTCGATCGAGTCGAAGCGTTTTCCTTTCAGCGCTGATTTTAAGCACGGAAACAAGAAGAAGTCAGAAGGCGACACGTCCGGACTGGGGGACCACCGGAACGTTCACCCGGGCCAGGTAGGCGCTCACGATGAAGGCGATGTGGCTGGGTGCGTTATCGTGGTGAAGCTTCCAGCTGTCCTTGATGTCCCTTTGCTTGCGTGTGACGCTTCTTTTCAGCCTTTTCAGGACTTCCAAGTAGTAAGCAGCATTCACGGTCTGTCCTTGCGGGACAAACTCGTAGTGGATGATCCCCTTCAATCCGAAGAAGGCAATGAGCATGGTCTTCGTCTTCAACGCGTACTGTTGCTCTAACGAACTTTCCATTCCGCCGTGTAACGCACTACCGCACAGGGGTTCCCGTCAAGGCCGATCCTACCGCTCCGAAAGCTCGGAGAGGTAGGAGCTCCGTTGCGTTGTGAAGCCAACACCCACCGTCGCCGTCGCTGGTAAGTGGGGCGCGCGGCGAGGTACGTTCGCATCAGAACAAAATGAGGCTCATTACTTTTGAATCCTACCCTGTATGTAGTATGCACCGCATGATGTGTGTTCTGGCAGCATCTGACCTCATATACATTTGTGGTCCCATAGAATTGTAATACAGTTCAGAAATCCTGATCCGAGAGAACTGGATGTAATGAAAGCAACAGCTTTCTGCACACTACACATGTATAAATTAGATGCAAAGCAAATGGAGAAAGGTACATATATAACTTAAATAAATGTGTTTTGATAGTCATAATAAAAAACATTACTGTTCTTTCTATTAGGAATGTCAAATTAGCTTAATTTTAATTTGAATATTCAAACCTTTTTTTGGCTAATATTGAAACTTGCTTTAACAATTCAGGAAGTTATATGCATGTTTGTAAGTGCTTTTTTTAATACTTTATTTTTATGGCAGTGACCATCAGCAAAAAAAAAAAAAAAAAAGAATCCTAACAGTATTAGGGCAACTGTTAAATTATAAGACCCATCAAAATCAAGAGCGTCTGCACCACCGTGCAGCTGTTTTTCAACCAGGTACTCCACGAATGTAAATATCAAGGAGTGTTACTTCTTAGTTAATAATACATTTTATTTGTAAATGCCTTTTATGGGAATTGTGAACACTGTACATAAATAAGGTAAAACAAAAGTATAGAAAACCCAAACCGATAAAAATATAATAGAAAATAAATCTTCCATGAGATAAAAGTACCTAAAATCCTGCTTTAGTTTTAAAACCAGTGATTATATTTTTGTGAATTTTACAGAGCTAGGGAATTCCACAACCTAGCAGTTCTAAGAGCCCATTCAGACTTCAGTGCTCTAAATTTTGTGTGTGCATTTTTTAAACTTCTTAATGGCTTTTTGCAAGCATTTTTCAGTAATTTTTCCAGTGTTTTCAGTGTAGAGAGAAAATGAAGCAGAAAAAATATGATTGACATCTTTTCCATTTTGTTGTTGTGAAGTTATTGTTGTGTCTCCAGAATGTTTTCATGATATTTTTTCTTTTAATACTCGCAATTACAGACCTGGGGCCTCATGTATAACGCCGTGCGTAGAAATCACACTATAACATGGCGTAAGCACAAAAGTGGGATTGTGCGTACGCACAGAAAAATCCAGATGCAGGAATCTGTACGTACGCAAAATTTCACGTTCTTCCACTACATAAATCCCGATCAGCGTGAAAAGTAACGCACGTGCATGCGCCTTCTGTCCCGCCCCAACTCCTCCCAGAATTTCGCCTCTTTGAATATGCAAATCAATACAAATAGCCTTCTGAGAAAAGACAATGGGAAAAGCACAGGGGAAAATATAAGAATTTCAGCGAATACCAAGTGGAGGCAAAGGAAAAACCTACTATTTGTTGGTTTAAACAGTGGTATAATCAACAAAAGGAAGTTGATCGAGTGACAGAGTGTCGGAGAAACTCGAAGGCTCAACTTCACAAAGTCGCACAGTGCCCGAAATAAAAAAGAAATCACATATCAAAGTCGCCGTGAAAAAGCGAGTCGTAGCCCACCGTCTGAGTGTCATATGAAAGCTTATTAGGGTACAGACAAAAAAAAGGCACACAGTGGGGGAAAAAAGCACGAAATGTCAACTTTAATCTCGAAATTTCCACTTTAATCATGTAGTTTATTTTGCCATTAAAGTAGAACATCATAAACTTCATCTTAAAATCGTTTAATTTACTAGTTTCTCAAATCCCATTGTAACTAAAGTGGCATGTTAAATGCTTTGTTCTGTATTTGATCTTCTATGTGCTCTATGTGTATGAATCACTACCTGCTTTTTAAACGGGCTTTCTCTTTCTCCGACAGGACACATAATCCATTACATTCGTGATATTACAGCTCTCTGAATAATTAAAATACTGAGATGTAAACGTGATATCTTTTTCATGATGATAGGAATGAAAGCATGTTATTAAACATGGGAACACGGTGGCGCAGTGCTTGTTCATGTCTCACGCAAGAGGCTTGCTGCGCCATGCGCGACCTTCAATGAAATAATTTATCACAGCAGTACTGTCTCTTTCAAACGTACTAACCTCCAATTCCTGTCCTTACTTTTCTTTCTCCAAAAACTCAATCACCACACAATAAGCTATGTAATAGACGTGAAGCCATCTGTAAGCTTAGAACTTTGATTCTTCAAAACTTTTAAGGAACATTGAAATATCTTAGTAGTCCGTGTTTAATTATTATATCCGTCTATCTTTCCAGTGTCGCGTCAGCACCAGCAAGAATACAACGCAAGGCAGGAACAGTTACTGAACTAGCTAGCGCTGCGGCACCGTGTCCTCACATGTTTAATTGTTAACAATACAGATTATTTAAATGAAGTTAAAGTTTTATCTGTATAATATAATCAACATGTTTTGCTGCATTTCGTCCTAGAAATGAATACCGTCATCATATGTAAATACGCGCTTTATAAAGTGGCGCAGGTTGTGCAATATTATAACTGTAGTGCAAGTTTACAGTGGGGTAATTGTACTTATAAGTACAAATAGTTCTAAAAGGAGCACTTGATGGACTGATTGAGTGCGTTTAGAGTTCTTGGGATGAAACTGTTTCTAAACCGCGAAGTCCGTACAGGGACTAAAGCGTTTTGCTGTGGCTCAGGCAGCATTTGCTTCATGCTGTGTACCGATAATTCTCTTTCCGATCAGCTGCTGCTGTGATTTCCCACTCAGATACAGTGATATAAATACTCCGAGTGGTGTAGTGAGAGTAAAGTGGAAAAGGATGATCTGCTGTGGCAACCCTTAACGGGATCAGCTGAAAGAAGATGCAGTGAGAGTTACAACGCTAAAGCAGTTATGGTATTTGGAATACTATGGCTATTCCCTGGACCATTATATTGCTACAGGTTAATTACATCAGATGCATTACACTAATAAACAATATGCAGTTAATTTCAGTGTATTTATAAAGCCGCATCAGGAATGTGGATCTAAGAAAGAAAGGGTGACCACACAGGACCAGTAGCACTGCTTTGACGCTGGGTGCCGCCAGTCTGCAAAACCGGGCGGATACATTGCGTACGCCAAGGAATGAGTTACCGTGGAAATGTGCGTGGCTTTACGCCAAGTTTAGGTTTTATACATCGCGATTTGAGCGTGGAAAGGTTCGTACGCAACATTTCTGTGCGTACGCACCGTTTATACATGAGGCCCCTGAAGAGCAGGTTTTATCAGTGCTGTTGCGGCATATGTTGGGTTCATTCTGTTCTGCAGCAAAAGGAGTCAAGAGGACAGTTCTGGACTCTCTCTGAAGCAGGCAGCTTCCTGAAAAATTTCAGGATTACACCCTGTGTTGATAAGTATGTAAATAGTGATATGTGGAGAAAAAAAGTGTTTTTTCTCAATAAAAAGCATGCTGCTGTTTGTGCAGCTTGTAAGCAAGTGATCCAGCTCTCTAATGACTGCTAATGAGGGAAATGGTTTATCATGCTCAGTGATAATCAACTGAAAAGAACTGAACATATATTGTATTCATATAAATTCTGAATAATCTGAGGGGTAATTTTATGCCACCCAGTTTAGGGCCACTGGGAGCCAGTGATAAAGTCATAAGTTGTGTGGATGAATAGAAAAGACGTTTTGCCTTTGTAACCGTGAGGTTCACCGCACATACCGTAGCACTGTTCTGTTTATTATTAGTCTTAATTTATTCAGATCTTTTCTCGTTCATTTTTACACTCAAGAATATTAGTTAGGTGAACACATAATATGGCCAAATAAATCTCCATCTTACATACTTAACAACTATCCTTGAACAACTATGCATGCTTGTCACCATATTAAATGACTTTTCCACTTTGCAAGGCACTACATGTAATATTATAGTAATACTAGTGGCTTATCAAATTCAAAGAAATATAAGTTTACTTTGGCAAGTCCAAATACATGTGAAAAAGTGGTTGAAAACAACTGGAGTCTGATTTTGTGCTTTCATTTTGATTGCATTAACTTTGAGAAAGTTCAGTGCCATTCAGGCGTGCTTGGTTTGAGTGATGGTGGTGGTGTCTCATCAGAGTCTTGTGTTGTTGTTGTATGTATTGCGATGCGAGCCACTGGCCCACTTTGTTCTTGAACTGCTTCTGTACCATTAGAAGTAATTTATTGTCTGTGTTAATAAAATGTCCACAAACTATGAAACACCTGTATGTACAGTCCAACAGAAAAGCTTCTGAATAATATAAAACATCTAAAACACTAGTTACTTACTTGTTTAACACTTGATAGTGTTCATGTTTAGTTGTAGTACAAAAGTTAACAATTTTTATTCCATTTCAGAAACCGATTGTTTCTTTCTCCACTGGAATCGACATGTACTGTGATATAAACAAACATTTAAAGCATGCCCTCCCTGCAGGCATTTGTGTGGTTTCATGAAAAACCAATGTGGAATAAGATTTCAGGTAGTTTAGGAATGTTCTGGTCTATCTCTAAACTACAAAATTGCTTAGGTTTGATTGGGCACTAAACGTTTGGTCCACCACACTAAACAAAAGTAATTCTTCATTAGATGACTGCAAATTGACAGGTTATGTAATAATTTAACATGACAAACAAAGATGATAGATAGGACCAATGTCACAAAGAGCTTTTATATGTTTCTAAAAGACATTTGTTAGATGAACAATATTTAACAGACAGCCAGTGAAAAGACATAACTGCTCTATGTGTATTTTATCATGGTTTATTGTAGGTTAAAATTCTACTCGCAGGTAGACTGTAATTGCTATCTGCCAGGCAGATTGAAATGTTACAACCCTTTCAGAGAGCACTGTGAACATAGAGCAGTTGAAATTCAACTGCACAATGAGTTAAAGCTGGAGTACATTTCTGATTTGGTTGTAATTTGACTTTGTTTTGGGGTTTTATTACTGTGCTTCTATGTGGCACTGCACTTATGTGAGAACCTTGTGAATTAAGATACCTTTTTCTCAATAATTATCATTCCTTTGTTTTTCTTAATGCAGGAAACTGCTGGCAACAGTGTCCCTCCTTCCCCACCAATGACTGTTGCAACACAGATGATGCAAAGAAGCAATTTATCAGCTGTTAGCATAAACACAGTTCCTCAGTCACGTCTCTCCCATAACAAGTTTCCCAGAGGACCTGCAGCACCAAGGCAGTTGCTAATGGTAAGATATGTTGTCATGTGCTTTTAGTGTGTTGTATTGTGAATGGCGTGCTGAGCCTTTCAACTTAAGTAATTTTGTACTGAAGGTGCCAACAATTGGTACCTATTGGTTTGACAGACAGAAAGCATCAATGTCAAGCCCTCTTGCTCACAATGCACAACTTGACCCTTACCTTCCTTTCCTTTCCTTGAATTAATTTACAGCAAAACATTTCTAATCTTCTTAAAATGCACATTTAATTTTTTTCTGGGTTTGGTGTACTCAGTGATACATTTGTGTCCTAGTTAAGGTTGACTTCTTTCTTGCACATAATGCTGCTGGAATAGTTTTTGTCCCAATAACTCATAACCCTGAATTCAAAACCATCTTTCAAAATGGCAAAATAGGTTACTTTAAAAAGTCCTGTTTTGCTTTTAAATTTTGTGATTTAATCCTGAAAGATTAAACAAAATTAAAAATTACATTGAATACAAATTGGAAACTGATCAAAATGACGTAGAATATTAAACTTAATTATTGCTATTAAGCTTATTTACTACATATGTATTTGTATGTAAATTTGCATTTCATGAACATTATTTTTTTTTTTGAAAACCTTGAATTCCAGTAATCCACAACACAAATTATTGAAAACACTATCTTTTTGTATTTGTATCTATTAAGCCAATCATAGAGCATTCATTTACCACATTTGAGACGACACAATTTAACAGACATTTAGCAAATAATCAGTCCTGAGTTTGAGAGTTTGTTGTCACTTCTGAAATGTGAAGAACACAGATGTGAGGTAAAACTTTTCTCATATTTGTTCAGGTTATATGTGAGTAAAAGTGTTCAATAAATTAATTGAAATAAAGCACAGAACAGATATAAAACCTTTTTATTTGACTTGATATTTTACAGCGTGGCAATGACACTGAACTCAAAAACATAGTTCAATCCCTACCACTTGTGCACTGTATAAGCCTGAGACTCTCATTTGACTTGATTGTGATCAGTTTAACTCTTTTTAGGGCTAATTTTTTTTTTGTTTCTTTTCTCCCAGGGCTGAATATTTTAACAAAAACTAACTTTTTTTTAAAAACAGAACACAAAGCAATTGAAATCAACAAAAACTATTTACTTTTGACAAATGTTACTGTCTTGCATGTTGTATGAGCCTGCATACTCTATGATTTCACATACATATCACATACATTTTACACAGCAAAGTCCTGCAAAGTCTGATCTCACTCAAAGCAGCCAATTTCAGTCATTGCCGCATTGCACTCCTTACAATATGTGTTGCTTTGGTGCCTACTTTTCAATTGTCTGTTGCTGCACTTTCTCACATATATTGTTAGTGTGTACTGTAGAGAGACAAGTCACCCATTTGCCATCGTGCCATGCCACTGCCACCAAGTTATCCGCCCGCATAAAAACCATATTGTCACCTCTTTTCATCTTCAGCCTGTCTGGCTTCAACTGTGAAGCCATGAGTATCCTGTTCACCCTCACTGTGCCACAAGCTCCAATTCCTCTGCTCTGTAGCTCCATGAACAATTCTGGGCATGTATAAAAATTGTCCATGTACACAACATGACCCAAATGTTCATAGCCCTAAAGCAGCTACAGCACAACCTGACTTGTCAAGGGACAGTTCTCTCTTTGAAAAAAATACTTTCTTGTATATGTAATTACTTTCAGGCAGAAACCAGTGTTTGCTTCTGCCAGTAGCATATCCTTTATGCCATACTTTGTGGGCTTGTCTGGCATATATTTGCAGAAAAAAGGTGTCCCTTTTATTTTATCATAGGTTCATGCACAGACAAATCACAGCCAGTCTGATAAAATTGTTTCTATGTTGGTTCCACAATGTCAAGCAGGGGCTGAACTTTATGCATGACGTTATAGCCTGGCTCACCCCATGGGATTTGCTTCTGTTTATTACAGAAGTGAATAAAACTTTGCAGCATCACGTACCTATCATCACACTGCATAACCTGTCCAAAGCCACCAGGGGACAAAGCATGTTTGGACCAATGCTCCCTGAAGTTATATCACCAGTTCTGTCCCATCTCTATTTGTAATGCCACAGCGTGCTTCATCTCATCTTTTGTTGTTGGTTTCCACTTTGAAAAACGAGAATGCGATGCAAGCGCAGTCCGCGATTCAAAAAATTTCTCTGCCTACCTGTTTGTCTCGTCTGACAGTAGCTGAAAAGCAGCATCAGGAGAGAGCAGCCTGAAGTAGTTCAGCAGCTGGTGATCTGTCGTGTCCAACAGTAAGCCATGCCGTCTTGTGAAGTCCGGTAGCTAGTTCGTCTCCCACGGATCAATGTCTGTGTATTCCTCCCACGCGAACCTTGCCGTAGATGCATCAGCTGCGCGACTGCGCTCAGCTGGCAGCGGATCAACTGGCGCGGCATCAGCAGGTGTCCGATCAGCTGATGCCGGCTTCTCACTCTCTTGTTCGATCTCCTGATCACTGTCAATAAAATCCGATTCTGAAAAATCAGAGTCCGACTCCGCGATAATGCGCAAAACATTGTCTGCCGAGTATTTTCTTTTCTGCACTCGCTTCGCTCCCTTGTGACATGTCAATGCCATCTTGCCATTGTTTACATTTCGCAACTCACGCACACACAAGGATTAGTTGCCGAGTCAACGAGTCTAGCATTCCTCCAAGCACAGAGGGAATGCCTGCGACGTGACAGTGAGTTTTTGTCGCCATTAACAGCTGATTGTCGCCCTATATCCCTGGATGTCGACTTTTGTCGACATTTGCCCTCAACCCCTCCTGTCGACAAAAGTCGACATCCGCCCTAAAAGTAATAAAATTGCACATGTGACAGTTGTGCTGTATTCTGAACTGTAAAATGACTTTGGTAAACAGACTAGCACTGCACTTGCAATGATCTTTAGCTATGCTAGTTAAACTTAAAACTTTTTACAGGTGGGGGGCACAGTTGGAATTGTACACTGTAAATATTACAATATTAAAGAAATACTAAAACTGGTACTTATACAAAATCTGGTATACTTGTACATGACTTTGACCTCATTTTACATCACAGTCAATTGTAATTCCTTTATGTAAAATGATCTTTAGCTGGGAGACCTGACAGCTGCAATGATCTGTGAATCAGTAACTTTGATAAGAGATATTATTGCACATTATCTTGCAATAGCTTCTTTGTTAATATCAGTTATTTTCTGGTCCCTCTTTAAAGTAATGTTTTGTTACACAGCTTCCCAGACATAAAACAGTGGTTGTACAATTAAATGATTCAGATGACAGTGAATCGGATGGTGAGAACTCAAACACTAAGCAATCAGTATTTGGAGGACTGGAATCCATGATAAAAGAAGCAAGAAGGACAGTTGAAGTAGGTGTCGTTTTATTTGTCTTTCTGGGTATTATGTAATACTTCTGTAATGTGATTCAGCATCTATTTTGCTCATGCACTTGTAATCATCAGAATTAGTTAAAAGGTTGCAATCGTGTGTGTGTGTGTGTATATATATATATATATATATATATATATATATATATATATATATATATATATATATATATATATATATATATATATATATATACAGTGGTGTGAAAAACTATTTGCCCCCTTCCTGATTTCTTATTCTTTTGCATGTTTGTCACACAAAATGTTTCTGATCATCAAACACATTTAACCATTAGTCAAATATAACACAAGTAAACACAAAATGCAGTTTTTAAATGATGGTGTTTATTATTTAGGGAGAAAAAAAATCCAAACCTACATGGCCCTGTGTGAAAAAGTAATTGCCCCTTTGTTAAAAAATAACCTAACTGTGGTGTATCACACCTGAGTTCAATTTCCGTAGCCACCCCCATGCCTGATTACTGCCACACCTGTTTCAATCAAGAAATCACTTAAATAGGAGCTGCCTGACACAGAGAAGTAGACCAAAAGCACCTCAAAAGCTAGACATCATGCCAAGATCCAAAGAAATTCAGGAACAAATGAGAACAGAAGTAATTGAGATCTATCAGTCTGGTAAAGGTTATAAAGCCATTTCTAAAGCTTTGGGACTCCAGCAAACCACAGTGAGAGCCATTATCCACAAATGGCAAAAACATGGAACAGTGGTGAACCTTCCCAGGAGTGGCCGGCTGACCAAAATTACCCCAAGAGCGCAGAGACGACTCATCCGAGAGGTCACAAAAGACCCCAGGACAACGTCTAAAGAACTGCAGGCCTCACTTGCCTCAATTAAGGTCAGTGTTCACGCCTCCACCATAAGAAAGAGACTGGGCAAAAACGGCCTGCATGGCAGATTTCCAAGACGCAAACCACTGTTAAGCAAAAAGAACATTAGGGCTCGTCTCAATTTTGCTAAGAAACATCTCAATGATTGCCAAGACTTTTGGGAAAATACCTTGTGGACTGATGAGACAAAAGTTGAACTTTTTGGAAGGCAAATGTCCCATTACATCTGGCGTAAAAGGAACACAGCATTTCAGAAAAAGAACATCATACCAACAGTAAAATATGGTGGTGGTAGTGTGATGGTCTGGGGTTGTTTTGCTGCTTCAGGACCTGGAAGGCTTGCTGTGATAGATGGAACCATGAATTCTACTGTCTACCAAAAAATCCTGAAGGAGAATGTCCGGCCATCTGTTCGTCAACTCAAGCTGAAGCGATCTTGGGTGATGCAACAGAACAATGACCCAAAACACACCAGCAAATCCACCTCTGAATGGCTGAAGAAAAACAAAATGAAGACTTTGGAGTGGCCTAGTCAAAGTCCTGACCTGAATCCAATTGAGATGCTATGGCATGACCTTAAAAAGGCGGTTCATGCTAGAAAACCCTCAAATAAAGCTGAATTACAACAATTTTGCAAAGATGAGTGGGCCAAAATTCCTCCAGAGCGCTGTAAAAGACTCATTGCAAGTTATCGCAAACGCTTGATTGCAGTTATTGCTGCTAAGGGTGGCCCAACCAGTTATTAGGTTCAGGGGGCAATTACTTTTTCACACAGAGCCATGTAGGTTTGGATTTTTTTTTCTCCCTAAATAATAAAAACCACCATTTACAAACTGCATTTTGTGTTTACTTGTGTTATATTTGACTAATGGTTAAATGTGTTTGATGATCAGAAACATTTTGTGTGACAAACATGCAAAAGAATAAGAAATCAGGAAGGGGGCAAATAGTTTTTCACACCACTGTATATATATATGTGTGTATATATATATATATATATATATATATATATATATATATATATATATATATATATATATATATATATATATATAATGTGTGTGTATATATATATATATATATATATAATGTGTGTGTATATATATATATATATATATATGTGTGTGTATATATATATATATATATATATATATATATATATGTGTGTATATATATATGTGTGTGTATATATACACACATATATATATATATATATATATACACACACATATATATATATATATATATATATATATATACACACATATATATATATATATATATATATATATACATACACACATATATATATATATATATATATATATATATATATACACACATATATATATATATATATATATATATATATATATATACACACATATATATATATATATATATATATATATATATACACACATATATATATATATATATATATATATATATACACACATATATATATATATATATATATATATATACACACATATATATATATATATACATATATATATATATATACACACATATATATATATATATATATATATATATATATATACACACATATATATATACACACATATATATATATATATATATATATATATATATATATATATATATATATATATATACACACATATATATATATATATATATATATATATATATATATATATATATACACACATATGTGTATTTGTGTGTGTATGTATGTGTATATATATATGTACATGTACATGTATGTGTATGTATGTATATACAGTGGGGCAAAAAAGTATTTAATCAGCCACCAATTGTGCAAGTTCTCCCACTTAAAAAGATGAGAGAGGCCTGTAATTTTCATCATAGGTATACCTCAACTATGAGAGACAAAATGAGAAAAAAAAAATCCAGAAAATCACATTGTCTGGTTTTTGAAGAATTTATTTGCAAATTATGGTGGGAAAAAAAGTATTTGGTCAATAACAAAAGTTCATCTCAATACTTTGTTATATACCCTTTGTTGGCAATGACAGAGGTCAAACGTTCTCTGTAAGTCTTCACAAGGTTTTCACACACTGTTGCTGGTATTTTGGTCCATTCCTCCATGCAGATCTCCTCTAGAGCAGTGATGTTTTGGGGCTGTCGCTGGGCAACATGGACTTTCAACTCCCTCTAAAGATTTTCTATGGGGTTAAGATCTGGAGACTGGCTAAGCCACTCCAGGACCTTGAAATGCTTCTTACGAAGCCACTCCTTCGTTAACCGGGCGGTGTGTTTGGGACCATTGTCATGCTGAAAGACCCAGCCATGTTTCATCTTCAATGCCCTTGCTGATGAAAGGAGGTTTTCACTCAAAATCTGACGATACATGGCCCCATTCATTCTTTCCTTTACACGGATCAGTCGTCCTGGTCCCTTTGCAGAAAAACAGCCCCAAAGCAAGATGTTTCCACCCCCATGCTTTACGTAGGTATGGTGTTCTTTGGATGCAACTCAGCATTCTTTCTCCTCCAAACACGACGAGTAGAGTTTTTACCAGAAAGTTCTATTTTGGTTTCTTCTGACCATATGACATTCTCCCAATCCTCTTCTGGATCATCCAGATGCTCTCTAGCAAACTTCAGACAGGCCTCCACATGTACTGGCTTAAGCAGGGGGACACGTCTGGCACTGCAGGATTTGAGTCCCTAGCGGCGTAGTGTGTTACTGATGGTAGCCTTTATTACTTTGGTCCCAGCTCTCTGCAGGTCATTCACTAGGTCCCCCCGTGTGGTTCTGGGATTTTTGCTCACCGTTCTTGTGATCATTTTGACCCCATGGGGTGAGATCTTGCGTGGAGCCCCAGATCGAGGGAGATTATCAGTGGTCTTGTATGTCTTCCATTTTCAAATAATTGCTCCCACAGTTGATTTCTTCACACCAAGATGCTTACCTATTGCAGATTCGGTCTTCCCAGCCTGGTGCAGGTCTACAATTTTGTTTCTGGTGTCCTTTGACAGCTCTTTGGTCTTGGCCATAGTGGAGTTTGGAGTGTGACTGTTTGAGGTTATGGACAGGTGTCTTTTATATTTATAACGAGTTCAAACAGGTGCCATTAATACAGGTAACGAGTGGAGGACAGAGGAGCCTCTTACAGAACAAGTTACAGGTCTGTGAGAGCCAGAAATCTTGCTTGTTTGTAGGTGACCAAATACTTATTTTCCACCATAATTTGCAAATAAATTCTTTAAAATCAGACAATGTGATTTTCTGGATTTTTTTTTTCATTTTGTCTCTCATAGTTGAGGTATACCTATGATGAAAATTACAGGCCTCTCTCATCTTTTTAAGTGGGAGAACTTGCACAATTGGTGGCTGACTAAATAATAAATCATTAAAAACTGATGCTTTATCTCACAGTAAAACACTTATGTCATCCAATTAGCAGTGTAGTTAGTTTTACTATTTTTGCATATATTAACCCCACTATATCATTGATGAGATCAAGAGTGTGCCATTTATCAAAGAAAAGATTTTGTGAATAGAGTTGTATGTGTACTTTGGAATGTGGAAAAGAGCATTGTCAAATTTTGTATTTGAGACGTATGGAGCCTGTGTAAGCTACAGTACCACTTAGTAATTAGCAGTGATTCAGGTTGCTAAACTAGTGTTACGTTACTGATGTGATGAAAAAAGAAAAAAAATATTTTCATGTAACTTTAATACAGCTTTGTTTTTGAGAGCTGGCTGAGGAAAAATTTGATGACTGACCTATAGATTCTTCTAAATTGAGATTCTTTTTTCCCCTGAATATACATCTGTTTACAGAGAAGTAAAATAGTAGTAAACAATTAAGTCAATAATCTAAATTAGTCCTGCTGTTTTCCTTTTTGAAATGGATTTTTTAACAAGTATTAAGAAAAAGAAACCAGACTATAGTAACAGGATATAAAATATTGATTGCACACGAACATAATATCAATTAAAGGAGACCTCGCCTGGTATGTTTTGAACTGCTTTGGAATTTTTTGTTTCTTGTTTTTTGTCAAGCATTGGCAAAGTTGTCACTACCTGTAATGTATATCTTTCACAGAATAATTTTTGACACTACTTTCCTAAAGCCTTTAAATTATATGGCTCTTAAGTCATTAGAAGCGTATTTAAGTATGCTGGGCAAACATTTTTGCATTATGTGTAAGAACTTTGGGGTAAAGTGTACATATAACTTTTATGTATCAAATGTGTCTTACACCTAATGTGTCAATTTATGTACTTCTTTGTTAAAGATCATTTAATCATTTAATGGTATTTTTCAGTAGATGGTGATTGTATTTTATTCTTTTTTTTTTCTTATTTGTAGGCTTCCAAACCAAAAGCTCCTTCCAAGTCTGAGAAAGAGAACAACTCAGTCAAGACTCCGGAGATCCTGCCAGATGACAAGAAAAATGAATACAGGTTGTTGAAAGAGGAACTTGCCAGGTAACAATTATTATAGCTTGGTGAAATTCAGGCTATTTCCATGGGTTCTTAAGACGTTAATCTTAATAATAATAGAATTAGAGAAATGATAAACAGTTAAGATAGTGTTTAATCTCATGTTATTATAATGATTGATTTAAGTGAATTACATCTTTCAAAGAAAGTAATACCCATTACCCAGTTTTTGACTGTACTTTCCTTTTTGGTTTGCGTATTACTTATTTATGTACCAGCATTGTAAATTGATTCATGTGCCTGAAAAATATTTGCAGTAAAAGTATATACTTTCATAAATTATAGTAGCCAATGGTGAAATGTTTAACTTTTGGTTTGGACTTTTATCCAGACTCTAAAAATGCTATAAATGCAAATTATGGTCATAATTTATGGGTGGCTCTGAGGCTAAGGAGCTGTGCTGGTATCCAGAAGGTTGCCAGTTCAAATCCCCATCACTGCCAAAAGAGATCCTACACTGCCGGGCCCTTGACCAAGACCCTTAATCTGTAATTGCTCCAGGGGCGCTGTACAATGGCTGACCCTGCGCTCTGACCCCAAGGGGTATGCGAAAACTAACAAATTCTAATACAAGAAATTGTATAAGACGAAATAAAGAACGAACAAAAAAAAAATTTGTCTGGTCCTGATTGTGATAATTCAATACAAATACTGAAGGGTTAAAAAAAATGTATTTACAAATTAATAAATCTTATGATTTGCATAATTTCTGTGAAATAACATTTATACTAATAGTTATGTTATACTGGCAATTGTGCCTTATTTAATAATAAGCAATTGATCTTGTTTGAGAAGTCATATTTTTGAAACTTTGGACATTTCAGGGAAGTTGTAGATTTAGGCTTCTTTTCCCATTCTAAAATTTTCAACTAAGTTTGACTAGGTCTTATATTTAATCAGCGTTTTCCACAGCCTTAGGTTATAGAAGGTATGTAGCATCGTTGTAGAAAGCACCCAAGCATATATGCAGAGCTGGTTGATTGGATGCCTTTTAAAATGCCATTTTAGAAGCAATTTTTAAATCATCTCAAGAAAAATAGTCACTACTGAGAAGATTTAGCCACCAAGACTTGAGTTTTTGATTTGTGGACATAAGTGGCCTTTTTGTTGTGATTGGTACCCCGAAAAAAAAAGGTTTGGAGGTATAGTTTGGTCAGCAAAGCAAATTTGCCATTGTCATATGTCAGCTTGTCTCCTCATATAAAAGTGCACTGGAGTCTTATTATTTGCGTTTCAAATATTTAGGAAGGCAGTTCCAATACTGGTGTTATGAAAATGATGCATAGTTTCTCTGCAGTCACCACTGAAGTAAGCTCAGGTTGCAAGATGCTAATGTTAGTTATGAAAGCACCTGACCAACTGTATTCACATTTATGAATGGATATCTTTCACACTATTACTTGTGAGCTTGCAGTCAAGTGCTGCTGCTCTTATCTCCATAAATATATCCAGCATGGATCAGTTCACCCCTATTCTAGGCTGAAATGTACTATTATTGGGGCCCTCCTGAGTAAATCATTAGAGTGCTTCCTCATGGCAAGAACATTTAATGACCAATATCAGTGCAAGTATTTGCATCAGTCCTTCATCTTGCCTGAAGAAGGGGCCTGAGTTGCCTCGAAAGCTTGCATATTATAAGTTTTTTTTACATAAGGTTTTAGTTAGCCAATAAAAGGTGTCATTTTGCTTGGCTTTTCTCTACATTCATAATGGCTAACACAGTACAATACCCTAGTACTACAGATAAGTCCTAAACAAATTGGAATGAATTCCATGAAGAAGAAAGATTTAGACCATTTACTTGGGTAGACTTTGGACACAGAATTTCAGGTTCATATTTCATCTATATACTCAACTCTTAATTAGAGCTGCTTTCCTGATTTTATTCCTTGTTCAACCAGTCTTGCTCTATTTGACCTAAACTCACAGCATAGAGCTGTTGTACAGCCTTTAGCCAAAGTGCACATTTTATTGTAATGTTCCAATTTCTTAGACATTAAACTTTGGCTAAATATACAGTATTATCAAGGGTAACCAGATCAAGTATTAGTTACCCTGGGGCCTTGTCTGATTTACATAAATACTACTTTTTACATCAGATTTATTGTAAGTTAGTTTTCATTCTATTAACTTAGACAAATCTAATTGAAGTTTTTACTAATGACCTCCATTATTCTTAAAGGCTTTTCAAAGGAAATTGAAAATGGAGCACTTTGCTAATTAGCATAAAGGCAGTTACAGATTAAGGTTGTGTGTTTGATTTGTTTTAAGTTATCTTCTAAAAATAATTAAAGGAATATTTTATTTCTCAGTTGTTAATGTATGTGAAACTGATGGCTTGATGTCTTGCAAGATTGTATATTGAGCAGATGTCTTTTGAGTATCTGGTCCAGAAACTATTAGGATTTAAGTTATTTATTGTCTAATTTTATGTAACTTTCTTTTATCTTGTCCCAACTTTCAAAGTCGAGAGAAACAGCGTGTATTGAAGTCAGAACAGTCTAAAGGTAATTCATCACCTGCAAGTTCAGATGCAGAAGCAGAAATGGTTGGACGCAGAGTGGCGTTTGCTAGCAAATATGTAGCTGAAGTTCAGAGCAAGTTGGAAAAACACAGGTAAGTGTATACTTTGGATTATCTGGCAACTCAATAACTGACTAGATCTAATACATTTCTTTATATCTGTTGGATGTTTCTGCAACAGGTACAATATGTCTATTATACATAATCATTTTAAAAATTTTTCTTTTGTTTTTTGTATAATATGGTTAAAAGCTAACTTTTTTCTAGGCATCTAGCCCTGTTTGTCTTTGAGCATAATGACTGATTTAGGGCCGTATGGAATCAGTTTTATTTTTACTTGATTTGGATTTTGGGTTTTTTTTTTTTTTTACTGTAAGTAGCAACAGCTACAACAAAACCAACAATAATTTAATGGCACTTTACATTCATTTTTAATGAAACAGCACACTAGCTGAACTGAACCTTATTTTGCAGTTCCATTCATCAGGTAGGAGCCCAGATCATCCTTGATGCTGTATGCTGAAACTGCATTAGGACAGTGAGTGGCCTCCAGAATTGTAAGAGCTGTTACTAGTTTGATGCATCCTTCTGAGACGAAGGTTAACTTCACTTTTAGGGTCTAGGATAATTGATACAGCCTGAGCTGATGTGTTCTCAGCCAGAAAGAACTTTTTGTATTTGTAGAGGTGAATATGTTCAGCGAGGTACCCTACTGATTCAAACCAGCTATTCCACCTGGTGTTTCCTGCCTTGGGGGTTCTTGAAGAAGGCAGGCTTTACCCACATTACTAGTGATGCAGCCTCACTAAAGTATTTATAGTGCTGCCAGGTCTCTGCCACCAAACTGATGACATGACACAAGCAGGTTGAATGTACACTGTTGGGTATAACCCCTTTTAAATCTTCCTGGTATGCTTTCAGACAGTATGATGCATTGTTTGTAACCACTGCTAAAGTGTCATTAAGATTCAGCTGGTTGTTGTGAAGTTGCAGCACTCCATAAAGATAACATCTACCAAAATGTATTGGTCTTCAGTACCTGTAATTGTAATTATGTAAATTATTTCTAATGATTCTTAAACCTTAAATGTTTACAGATTGAAAACATGCATCATTACATCTGTAGCTTCAACTACTGCATATCTTAAAATAATTACAAAACAAAAGCAAATTAACCTGCAAGACTCTAAATCTGGGAATTAAACAGAAAAAAAGAGAGACCCACTTTTATGGGCTTGTTGCATCTGAGGAGAAGCCTGCTGTTCTGCCCAGGTTTGTAGGTGCCGAGTTTATAACGGAAGAATCAAATGTGGGCATTGCGTGCCTCGTCACCGCAAGGCAAAACATTTATTAAATCCAGAAACATCTTTGTTAATCTTTAAAAGGGAACCCATTAACAACAAGTGCCGTTCACTAATAACATTTTCCTACGGGAAAGACTGTTAATACTGGGTAAATATAATTTCCTGTACAATTAGAACTGCCTATATAAAATAATTTCCATACAGCCAAATGTTTACTCACCTATCACTATGTTGTGAACTATGCGGTCTCGGCTATCAGTGGTTTCATCAAGTACAACATAAATTTTTTTGCCACAAGTCTTTCGAAGAACGGTGCCCATATGTTGTTCAGATAAACGGGGCAAATGATTTTGATGAAGACTGCTCTTTTTCTGGCAGCGCGCTTCCTTGTTTACAATGCTTAATAAAGAAGGACGCATCTTCGTCATTTTTTCTAGCGGTATGTCTGACTCACATGGCCATAAAGTCCTCCAAAACTGGCATCTTGCATCTGTAGATTTTGTTAATTCCTCTATTACCTGAAGGGGGACACTTTTTGATCTTAATTTCTGCTTGTTTTTGAGATGGGTTTTAGATTTGATGTGGTCATTGCAAGTATCGTGTCCAGTCTGTGGTATGCTGGCAAAACTTCCAGAAAAGTTGCTGTCCAGATTTGTAAAAGTTCCTGTGATATTGTTGTGCTCTCAATTTTGCAGTTATGTTTGTGTTTTAGTTTTTTGTACATAGTTAGGGCATCTGGTACTACTTGCTTCAACATTACTGTCTTCTGCAGGTAGCTAATTAATGTGCCTTTAACAAGAAAGCATACAGGAAACGGGCACAAACAGAGACACGACTGAATTTCTATGAAGAATTGCATTTGCTTGAAAAACAAGAAGTTAGAAGTAGTATCGGAATGATATAACTACAGATTATTCTATAGTTTAATTTATTGGGAAGTTTTGTAACAGTCACCCTCTTAGTCTCTAAATTCCACACATTTCCATTTTTAAATCTAAAATCCATTTTTATGTGTTTATTCCCTGATTCTGTCGGTGTTTTCCGCATCACAGAAATCATAGGGCCCTACTAATTATAATTACAAAATCAATTCTCCACTGTAGTCTTCATCTGTTTACATAATTCTGGGTATTCTTACTCTTGGATGCCTTCTATGGAATATGGTACAAATGACGATGTACTGTGGTTACAAACAGCATGCCAATCTATCTCTAAGAATTCTTTAATTCAAGTTAATTAACATTTCAGGGATGGGAAGAAACTAAAGTGTCTAAGGAAGGTCTCTCAAGGAGAATGGGCAAATTCTTACTAGATGGTACCCTATTTAGGATTTAAATCCTGCTATGAGACAGCAGTGTCTGACCAAGCAAGCTGCCCATAATTTATCCATCCATCCATTTTCCAACCCGCTGAATCCGAACACAGGGTCACGGGGGTCTGCTGGAGCCAATCCCAGCCAACACAGGGCACAAGGCAGGGAACCAATCCTGGGCAGGGTGCCAACCCACCGCACCCATAATTTATACAAACATTTTTTTTTCTAGTTTTGTTTTAAAATTCGGCTGCATTTGGTCTGGAAATTAATAGGCATTTTGAAACGTTTGTTACTGATACTGTATAAGATTGCACAACACTTTTATTTGCATTGATGTACTTTTTTGCAACAGCCCAAAAAAAGATTTTTGGAAGCCAGATAAATCCAAAATGAAACTGTGCTGTACATTTTTATGTGATGTGTTAAATTGCAAGATAGTTAAAATCTAAATCACAAATTTTGTTCTAGTCTGGACCACCTTTTTTTATTCATGTTTTTAAAATGCTATATATGCAAATCCTAAAACCTCAAATTAAATGTCTATTGTGCTTGTTTAAATTCTAGGAATCTGTTACTAAAAGATGAATTAGTTCTTAAGAATCTGATTCAGCAGGAGCTGAAGAAAAAGGAGTCACTTAAAGTATCTGAGGCTAAATCAGCCAAGCTGAAGGAGCAATTGCTAGCAAATGAAAAGATCGTCAATGCAAATAGAATACTTTTAAAGAAGCTTCAAGAACAGGTTTGTACCATTATATACAGATCACTTCACTTTATTCTTAGTTATATGTTAAATGATGGAACAGGTCCGACGTGGGCATCACACTGTTTTGCCTTTCTTCATTCTGTGAATCAGTATACAATAACTAGCAAAATATTTTTTCTTAAAACATAAGTGATGGTTTAGAGTTTGAGATAAAATAAAGATGTTGTTAACACTAGAATTACCAGAGCCTACGAAAAAACTCGTAGATCCGTCCCACCTTAAATCGCTTCATAAATCCGTTCACACCTCTCTGCCAGCGTCCTTTGTCCTCTAAATGTGCAGATAAAGACAAGCTGCAAACAGCAGAGTATTCCATCCCCCCACCAACTTAGAACGTTCACGAACTTCTCCCAGCTCAGGCCTTGTTTGATTATCTGGGAGTGAAGTGGAGTTTTAGAGTGGAAATAATAGATCGTTATTTGGAACACATGCATTTCATGTGTGTTCCGTTTTCTACAGTAATCTGTGTTCAGCCTGTCAGTGCTCAGACCATACACTGCACACTGCATCAAATTGGTCTGCATGGCTGTCTTCCCAGAAGGAAGCCTCTTCTAAAGATGATGCACAAGAAAGCCCACAAACAGTTTGCTGAAGACAAGCAGACTAGGGACATGGATTACTGGAACCATGCCCTGTGGTCTGATGAGACCAAGATAAACTTATTTGGTTCAGATGGTGTCAAGCGTGTGTGGCGGCAACCAGTTGAGGAGTACAAAGACAAGTGTATCTTGCCTACAGTCAAGCATTGTGGTGGGAATGTCATGGTTTGGGGCTGCATGAGTGCTACCGGCACTGGGGAGCTACAGTTCATTGAGGGAACCATGAATGCCAACATGTACTGACACATACTGAAGCAAAGCATGATCCCCTCCCTTTGGAAACTGGGCCGCAGGGCAGTATTCCAACATAACGACCCCAAACACACCTCCAAGACGACCACTGCTTTGCTAAAGAAACTGAGGGTAAAGGTACTGGACTGGCCAAGCATGTCTCCAGACCTAAACCCTATTGAGCATCTGTGGGGCATCCTCAAACAGAAGGTGGAGGAGCGCAAGGTCTCTAACATCCACCAGCTCCATGATGTCGTCATGGAGGAGTGGAAGAGGATTCCAGTGGCAACCTGTGAAGCTCTAGTGAACTCCATGCCCAAGAGAGTTAAGGCAGTGCTGGAAAATAATGGTGGCCACACAAAATATTGACACTTTGGGCACAATTTGGACATTTTTCACTTAGGGGTGTACTCACTTTTGTTGCCAGCGGTTTAGACATTAATGGCTGTGTATAGAGTTATTTTGAGAGGACAGCAAATTTACACTGTTATACAAGCTGTACACTGACTACTTCACATTGTATCAAAGTGTCATATCTTTAGTGTTGTCCCATGAAAAGATATAATAAATTAATTTACAAAAATGTGAGTGAATTACTCACTTTTGTGATATACTGTAACAGTAAACTCCACACTGAAATAAACAACAAATAAACATGGTTTCTGTATAGCCACATGAGAGGAACATAACCCTACCATTCTACCAAAATTAGTAGACTAAAGAGTCGACATTTCCACATTGTTGGTCAGGCCACCCAACTTCACATCAGCTACATTACAGCATTAGAGGCAAATGAACAGCAGCAGGAGGAGGAGGAGGAGACAGAGGAACAGCTCTGAAACAGTTGGAGAATACTGCTGTGACAGTTGTGGAAACCTTCACATTTCTGGGATCTATAATCTCCCAGGACTTAAAATGGGAGTCCAGTGTAGGATCCATCATAAAAAAGGGAAAACAGTGTATGGACTTCTTGCAACAGCTGAGGAAGTTGAACTTTCCACAGCAGCTGCTGATTCAGTTCTACACAGCAGTCATTGAGTCTGTTCCCAGCTCATCCATTAACAGTTGTGGTTTGGATCAGTGGCTAAACATGATATAAACAAGCTACAACGAATAGTCAAGTCTGCCGAGAATATCGATTGTGGTAGTCTACCCACATTACAGAACCTGTATTATTTCTGAGTCATGAAATGCGATTAATATATGCCCAAATAAGCAGTTGTTATAACAGTTTTTTTCCCCACAGGCAGTCAAACTTACAAGTGCTTAATTCAGCTTAAACAGGCTGGGTGCCTCACCCCAACCCCTCCAGGTCTTACAATGCTGTTTAAATATTGTTAATACTTGTTGTTTTTTCAATGTTTATATCACCATATATATTTACTTTTTTTTAATCAGAGTTAATAGTTGAGTGAATGTCGATTATGTAACTTGTACTTTGACCATGGTTTTGGTAACTCTCTAATTCCTTGTATGCATGCCTACTTGGCCAATAAATCTGATTCTGATGATACCCCCAAAAGTACTAATACCCAAATAATCCCTAGTGGTTTGTTGTATAAAAATACCAATTCAGAAGAGTGTTCAGGCATCTTACCCGGATGCCATATTCAAAATGAAATCATGGAGAAGTAGACCATAGCTATATAGTTGAATTTTTCTTTGTGTGGTGAGGTGCAAGAGAGGCAGTTGAGAGACACAATTTTAATATAATTGAATAGGTACGATAGAGGTGGTTTACCAGGAGGGTCAGTTCTTCTCCAGAGAATACACCCAATGTCATGTCTAGTACAGATGCTCCCTCCCTACCCAACATCTGACCTGTGTTGATTTAGGGTGGCATTTTTAATAGAAGGTCTTTTGGAATTCTAGATCTTATTTGAAGTTAGTATTTTACTGTGTGGAAAGAGATGCATGGACCTGAAAAAATTAGAGGGTATCATATTTATTATAATTGTAATCAGATGAGCATTGTAAGAGATTACCGATCATGCATATCACTTGTAAGTGGCGGTAATAGTGATGAGTTTAATTTCATCAGCATAGTTTAAGTGAAAATTGAAAAGTTGAAGATACAGTAAATGTACTTTCTTGTTTCCATGTCATCCCTTTACACAGGTTTTTATGCTACCCCAGTGATATAAACATGTTATGTTATATTCAGTGTTTTGCTCATTTCTTCCTACTAGCCATTATAAAGCACTTCCACTTGAACTATAGAAATCAGAGATAGAAACTAGGTATTTATAGACAAAACGTAGCAGCTATAAAGCACTGTATTATTTTGTAGAATTGACGTTTTCTTTTTACTTTATCCTTTTCTAGATCCAAAAAGTGCAGCATAGAGTATCAGTAAAGAAAAATCATGCTGTAAAATTGGCAAAGGACCTTGCTCAGGCTAAAGCAGCAGCTGGGCAAAAGCAAGGAAAACGTAAAAATGAAATTAATTCCATTTCGGTGAGTTTCTTTTCATTTAAGCTGTACATATAGTGTTTTTATTGGTGAGACTTTACAGTAAAGTTTGCCTAAATATTTTCTCTGTTTACCACAAAATTGATGTTAGCTGTCCGTCCTGTATTTTGCAGTTACTTGCAGACTGAGAGGATCTTATGAACTTAATATAAAGTCTTCAATCCAGACAGCAGCAAAAATTGTAAAATATTCCTTTTTCTCAAGAGGAAAAAAATAATTTTAATGATTTTGTCAAAGGTTTTGTGATTTGGAGTGAGGTGCAGTCAAAGTAATGAGAAGTGTTTCAAAAGACCTGTATTTTAGCAGTACACCCCAAGTTTTTAAAGGTGTTTGGAATCAGTAAATGGCTGGAATTCAGGGCTCTACAGTTCCATTAATTTTTATGAGCACTTGCACTCCCAAGTTAAAAATTTAGGGGCACAGGTAAAATGCAGTTTTTTGTAGTACTGTAATGTGAATGCATCACAGAATATTAAATATTCTGTGCCTATGTTCAAATTATCATAAGAAACTGATTTAACAAATTAATACAATTATACAGAATTCAGAAAGAATTGCTTAACAGCTTATAGTAAGTACAGAAGAAAGGGAAGCAAGCACTAGACATACCAATGTATAGAATATTTTTCCTAGTTTATTTTCCGGGCTCTTGACAAGTTACCCAAAAGAGCAATGGCACCAAATTTTAACATAGTCATGTAAAAAAAGTAAGTACACCCAATGGAAATTTTAAATGTTTTCAACATATTTGAACAGGCAAAGAATAGATCTTTGTGGAAATGGTGCCTACAGATAAAGCTGACATATTTCAATAAAAGCACAAGGGGAATTAGCATTTTCAATCATTTATTCAACAATATCATCAATGGATGAAATGGTGTCTACTGGGGAAGGAAAGTTCACCCATAGCTTCAGAAGCTGGTATTGCAGAAATAATGTCTTGTAGGCTTTTTGCCTAACTGCCAACCAGTCTCGGATATCAACTGGATGAAATTTTTGACCACTCCTCCATGCAAAACATCTGTGAGGTTTCTTGCATGTACTGCCTATTTCAAACTGCCTAAACCAACAACATTTCAGTAGGATTCATTTTAGGACTTTGACTTGGCCTATCCATAACTCTCCCATTTTTGTTTATGAGCCATTCTTTGGTGGATTTGCTAGTGTGCTTTGGAGTGAAAACTTGGGGCTTAGTGGCAGGATTGGCACTCCAGCCACCGTTTTTAAAACAAAAAAAAAAAAAACTCGCACTGTTCCAGTGTGGTGCTGATGTGTCACCCACTGCACTTGGGGCCCAATCCAGGTAGTTTGTCATCTGGTTCATGCGGCAATGCGTTTTCCCAGCCTCTCTCTCTCTCTCTCTACGCAGATCATTATCATGTTCAAAGGTCCATTTCTGGTTCAACTTCCACTTTCTGGCAAATGGCCTGACAAGTCTTCTTTAGCACTCTGTGATATGATGCAGAAAGCTGCCCAAGCCATGAGGTGGCAAAGATTCCCAAAACCATAACATTTCCACTTCCTTGCTTCACATTTAGAATGAGGATCTCCTCCAGAAATATTGTCTTCGCTTTGCACCACACAGGTCTGTTACCGAGGCTAAACAACTTAACTTTGATTCATCTGTCCAGAGCATACTGTTCCAGAAAGTGTGGTATTTGTCTATATGTTCAGTGGCAATATATAGTCTTGCTCTAAGGGCTCATTTATACTTCACGCTCAGAATGCGTACGTGCTCGCATCATGGCCACCACGCGTTCTGAGCGTTCGTTTGATGCGTCCTCTGAGCAGGTCCTCAGAAATTAACGCGACGCGTGCGCGAGTTGCAGTACTGGCAAAAAGTCAGGGGGCGCAGTGTGCTAAAAGTTGGAATGTGACGTCAGAGTCTCTGTTTACTATCTACATGTGACAGAAAGCCGCTTTGCGGATCCTACGAGATCGGTGTGTGCGCTTCGATATTTGATGAATGGTTTGAAGTGGTGAAGCAAAATGCTGACATATAGATGTATTCGTGGTGCTTTTATATTCAAGCGTCGCATATTCCCGATCGTAATGACACGATACGTTTTAAAATTCTCACATACTGTGCCTTCTTTTTTTTCTAGGGCTTCCTCTGCTCCTGACAGCAGCGAATCACCAGCAATAGATTGTCACTCCATGCACATTAAATGTATGATATTCCAACTCTCTGCACATTTAGAATCCTTAGATTTATACTTGATATCACTTTCATGATGTAAAGCATTAAAGTATGTATATTACATTTTACAGATAAATTGGTAATTTCGTTTAAATAATGAATGATGTTAATAGGACGGAGTGGTGGCTCTGAGGCTAGGGATATGCACTGGCAATCGGATGGTTGCCGGTTTGAATCCTGTAAATGCCAAAAGGGACTCTGCTCTGTTGGGCCCTTCAGCAAGGCCCTTAACCTGCAATTGCTGAGCGCTTTGAGTAGTGAGAAAAGCACAATATAAATGCAAAGAATTATTTTTATTATAATTACACACATGGGGTGACACAGTGGCGGAGTGTTAGCGCTGCTGTCTTGCAGGGTGTCACGTCGCTGGTATTCCCTACCTGGAGTTTACACGTTTTCCTGCTTGGTTTCCTCAGTGTGCTCCAGTTTCCTTCCAAAGATATGCAGATTTGGGGATTCTGTGCCGCTAAGATGACGCTAGTGTATGTGTGTGCTTGTATTCACCTTACGATGAGCCGAGGCATCGTCCAGGTATTATTTCTCACTCGTGCCCGATGCTTGTTGGAATGGACATATCCCTGGATTTAATCAATAAACATCCTTTTTAGAGATATTGCGGTAAGGTGTCATCGGAATTTAATGGGTGTTCACAACACAGAGAAGCCGAACATGTTCTCACCGTGATAATATCTCGCACTGCCACCTGGCGGATTCCTCCAGATTTACGTAAAGTACGCACGCAAGTATAAACACTTCAACGCTTGCATAGCAGGAGCGTCCGCTGCAGCATGCGTCACATCGCGTGAAGTATAACTCTGGCCTAACACTCCTTTTGGACAGCGAAGGCTTTTTTTCTGACACACCTTAAATGCAGATCATATTTGCACAATCTCCTTCTGATTGTAGATGCATGCATTTTGGCACCAACTGTTACACGAGTTACCTGCAGATTTATTTATTTATTTATTTTTTGTAAGTTTACTTTTAGTATCCAGTGGTCAACTCTTAGGCTGAATTTGCTGGGCTGGCCAATCCTGAACAAATTGACTCATTTGAAACTTATGCCACTTGTAGATGATTTCCTTACAGTAGAAAGATTGATGCTGAGTAATTTGATGTTTTTAAATCCTTTGCCAGACTCATACCGCTTTCTTTCTGACCGCCTTACCAAGTTCTCTTGATTTTTGTCTTGATGACACCACCCCTGTCAGTAGCTAAGAAAACACCAGACCTTAGATATCTGTTGTTTAAACAAGGTACATTCCACCTGCATATTCCCCAAAAAGGTTCTAATCATTGGTACCTATTCTTGAACACCTGATTTTAATCTTATGGATTTTATGTGGTCATAAATGTAGGGTGTACTTTCTTTTCCCATGTGACAAATCTTGATTATTGTTAATTTAGATTATGAGAATAAATATACCACAACAGTTTTATGTGTAGCTTGTTCTGGCACTTTCATCTGTCACTTTTATATCACTTTTATCTGTAAGCATTGTTTGCATGAAGATCTAATATTTGCCTTTTTGAACATGTTGATGGATTGAACAATTGTCATCGGGTGTACTTATTTACATGTCTGTGTATCAGATGTCTGAAAAGCAATACTAATTCATTTGGCTCTTGAATATTGGGAACACAATGTTTTTGTACATTTACTCAAAATTAATAGACAACAATAAATTATTAATAGATTATTTACTGTGTCATAGGTACAAGCACACCCATTACAATTCCCTGTACAACAGTGATTTACTCTGTTGTTTATTGTTATTATTATTATTATTAATTTAATGGGGTGTTCTGAAATACTTGGTTAAAGAAATATGGCTCTCTGCACACTTGTTGAAATAAACATTCTAGATACAGCTTTTCTAAGCTGATTCAGATTTGGTCATTTTTGGTAGACAGTGCTTTCAGTAGAGTGCTTGATGTCATTCTGCAGTGAGGAAGCAATGCAACACTTGTTTTTTTTTTTTGTCAATGGTCTCTTTGGTTGTGACCTGTATTTGCCAGTATTTAGCGGACTGTAGATAGAGAGAGGTAGATACTTTATTAATCCCAAAGGGAAATTCATATACTCCAGCAGCACCTTACTAATACAAAAAACAATATTAAATTAAAGATTGATAATAATGCAGGTAAAAACAGACAATAACTTTATATAATGTTAACGTTTCCCCCCCCCCGGGTGGAATTGAAGAGTCGCATAGTTTGGGGGAGGAACGATCTTCTCAGTCTGTCAGTGGAGCAGGACAGTGATAGCAGTCTGTCGCTGAAGCTGCTCTTCTGTCTGGAGATGACACTGTTCAGTGGATGCAGTGGATTCTGCATAACTGATAGGAGCCTGCTGAGCGCCCGTCGCTCTGCCACAGATGTCAAACTGTCTAGCTCCATGCCAACAATAGAGCCTGCCTTCCTCACCAGTTTGTCCAGGCGTGAGGCGTCTTTCTTCTTAATGCTGCCTCCCCAGCACACCACCGCGTAGAAGAGGACGCTCGCCACAACTGTCTGATAGAACATCTGCAGCATCTTATTGCAGATGTTGAAGGATGCCAGCCTTCTAAGGAAGTATATCCCGGCTCTGTCCTTTCTTACACAGAGCATCAGTATTGGCAGTCCAGTCTAATTTATCATCCAGCTGCACTCCCAGGTATTTATAGGTTTGTACACAGTCACCTCTGATGATCATGGGGTCCATGAGGGGTCTGGGCCTCCTAAAATCCACCACCAGCTCCTTGGTTTTGCTGGTGTTCAGGTGTAGGTGGTTTGAGTCGCACCATTTAACAAAGTCATTGATTAGGTCCCTATACTCCTCCTCCTGCCCACTCCTGATGCAGCCCACGATAGCAGTGTCATCAGCGAACTTTAGCACGTGGCAGGACTCAGAGTTGTGTTGGAAGTCCAATGTATATAGGCTGAACAGGATCGGAGAAAGTACAGTCCCTTGTGGCGCTCCCGAGTTGCTGACCACAATGTCAGACGTGCAGTTCCCAAGACGCACATATTGAGGTCTGTCTTTAAGATAGTCCACGATCCATGCCACCAGGTATGAATCTACTTCCGTCTCTGTCAGCTTGTCCCTAAGGAGCAGAGGTTGGATTGTGTTGAAGGCGCTAGAGAAGTCTAGAAACATAATTCTTACAGCACCACTGCCTCTGTCCAAGTGAGAGAGGGATCGATGTAGCATGTAGATGATGGCATCCTCCGCTCCCACCTTCTCCTGATATGCAAACTGCAGAGGGTCGAGGGCGTGTTGAACCTGTGGCCTCAGGTGGTGAAGCAGCAGCCTCTCCATGGTCTTCATCACATGTGATGTCAGAGCAACAGGCCGGAAGTCATTCAGCTCACTAGGACGTGATACCTTTGGGACTGGGGTGATGCAAGATGTTTTCCAAAGCCTCGGGACTCTCCCCTGTTCCAGGCTCAGGTTGAAGATGCGCTGTAGAGGACCCCCCAGCTCCAATGCACAGACCTTCAGCAGTGGTGGCGATACTCCATCTGGACCCGCTGCTTTGCTGGCACGAAGTCTCCTTAGCTCTCTGATCACTTGCACTGTTGTAATTATGGGTGGGGATGTCTCTCCTATGCTGGTATCAGCAGAAGGATGTGTGGAGGGTGCAGTATACTCCGAGGTGAGAGTGTGTTAGGGTGGTCAAATCTGTTAAAAAAGTTGTTCATTTGGTTTGCTCTCTTCACATCTCTCTCGATGGTGGCACCCCGCTTCGAGCTGCAGCCAGTGATGATTTTCATCCCATCCCACACTTCCTTCATGCTGTTATTCTGCAACTTCTGCTCCAGCTTTCTCCTGTACTGCTCCTTCGCCGCCCTGAGCTGGACTCGGAGTTCCATCTGCACGCGCTTGAGCTCATGCTGATCACCGCCTTTAAAAGCCCTTTTCTTCTGGTTCAAAAGGCCCTTGATGTCACTTGTAATCCATGGCTTGTTGTTAGCATAGCAGCGTACAGTTCTTACTGGAACTACAATGTCCATACAGAAGTTGATGTAGTCAGTAGTGCAGTCAACAACTTCCTCAATGTTCTCACTATGTGATCCCTGCAGGATATCCCAGTAAATCAATAGTCTTATTTCCCCGGGTGTTACAGTCCACATACTGGGAGAAGGCAGGTAATGTTTTGTCCAGCGTCACATGGTTAAAGTCTCCAGCGATTAGCGCAAGCACCTCAGGGTGCTGCGTTTGTAACTTAGCAATAGCAGAATGGATGATGTCACTCGCTGTCTCCACGTCTGCCCGAGGAGGGATGTACACAATGACAATAATGACGTGTCCAAACTCTCTGGGCAAGTAATAGGGACGCAAACTTATGGCCAACAGTTCGATGTCCCTGCAGCAAGTGGAGACTTTAACGTTAACATGTCCAGAGTTACACCACCGTGTATTTACATAGAGTGCGAGTCCTCCTCCTTTGTGCTTCCCACAGGTACTTGCGTCTCTGTCTGCTCTAACTGTGCTAAACCCGGGTAGCTCCACGTTAGCATCTGGGATGGTGGTAGTTTCGCAAAAACACAACAAACTGCATTCTCTGTAGGTTCTGACATTTTTCACCAGCGCAGCCAGTTCGTCGATCTTATTTGAGATTGAGTTCACATTCCCCAGAATCACAGAAGGCACCAAAGGCTTAAAACGTCACTTTCTCGCAAGCCGCATCATTTTTAGCTTAGTGCCAGCTCTGCTGCCATGATACCGCCTTCTTACCTTGTCAGGTAAATAGGGAACCACACCGAAACTGGCATTTGTTCTCAGTGCTCGAAGTTGAGTACTTGCATAGACGAGTCTCGGCGTGTAAAAATCCATGCCCACGTTGTAAAAGTGTGTCCAGGGAACAAATCCATATAAAATAAAGTGATAGGAGTGATCAATAAATAAAAATAGGAAAATAAAAGTAGAAAGTACACATACGCATACAGTCATACATGGAGCTGCTGAAAAGGCTGCCACTCTTGGCGGCGCCGGAACTGACTGACTGTATGTTCTACGATAACCATATTTTGGTCTTCAATAAAGAGGACAGTGTGGTGATAGAAGATTGGTTGGTAGATAGATAGATAGATAGATAGATAGATAGATAGATAGATAGATACTTTATTAATCCCAAGGGGAAATTCACTTACTCCAGCAGCACCGTACTGATACAAAAAAAAAAAATTAACGATTGATAATAATGCAGGTAAAAACAGACAATAACTTTGTATAATGTTAAATGTTAACGTTTCCCCCCGAGTGGAATTGAAGAGTCGCATAGTTTGGGGGAGGAACGATCTCCTCAGTCTGTCAGTGGAGCAGGACGGTGACAGCAGTCTGTCGCTGAAGCTGCTCCTCTGTCTGGAGATGATCCTGTTCAGTAGATGCGGTGGATTGTCCATGATTGACAGGAGTCTGCTCAGCGCCCGTCTCTCTGCCACGGATGTCAAACTGTCCAGCTCCATGCCAACAATAGAGCCTGCCTTCCTCACCAGTTTGTCCAGGCGTGAGGCGTCTTTCTTCTTAATGCTGTTTAATGGTGGCATGTATTCTATAAACTCCCAAAGTAATGAATGTTTGCTACTTTTTCTAATCAAAAAGTTGATTTAATTAATGTTACGTGGTTGCTATTTCTTATCCATAATGGTTCAAAAAGGAAAAAAAATTAACCCTCGTTTACTCTTCTTTTTTTCCTTTTAAAAACAACAGAAGTCTTAATGTCCAAGAGAAAAATGAAGGCTGTGCATTTATCATCATGTAGGATCCCTCACTGGTTGCAAAATGATCAGTTTTAATGAAACAGTTTGAAACATAAGAGAACCAGTTAAACATTATTTCTCATGGCTATAAAGACCACCACACACAGTCTGACTGCTGTGCACACATTTACATGTGCAGTCAGTCAATGTTTAACTACTGTGACGCTTAACCATATGAAATGCCAAAACACTCTCTAGAGCAGTTGCAGCATCTTCTCATTTTCCTTGTCTGTAACTTTGCTACTGAGTTCTCTGCCTTAACAGTAGTTTTGTGGTTTGCAGAGTGAACATGTGTTTTCAAGACGCTAGCAACTTCTTCTTGATATGGGTGGAGGGGACTCAACTTCGTTTGATTCATTTGAGGATTTAAAAGTATGCTTTGCATGTCTGCATTTTTTTCACATGTTCTAAAATATTGCAGTACTAGAAGAATATTGGCCACTTATAGTGGTAAATCATTTTACTGCTGTCGTGTGTGGATGGTTAGTGCCTTTGGAGGATGAGTAGTTTTTATTGTGAGGATATACAATCAGTCATCAGTCACTCACGCTGGTATGTCAGTATAATTTTTGACATTGGCACACTCGAAATTTCACTCTGAAAAGCTGTGAAAGAATCACATTGTAGAGCCCTGAAGTACAATCCAAGTAAAAAGTGCTTTATGCATATATCTTAAAACTCAGTGCTTTTAAGTAAATTGGCAAATGAGGAGAAGTAAATGAACTGAGGGTTGATTTTAATCCCCTGCAATCTTTATTTATACAGCCTAATAAAGTTCTCCGGTTGGACAACTCTCTTACTGGAAGTCCAAGAAAGCAGTATTCACAGCTGATTGCCCAAGAAAAACGAAGGCTGCAGCAACTGGAACTAGAGTATGCCTTGAAAATACAGCAGCTGAAGGAGGCCCAAATGCTTCGAAACAAGGAAGTACTTGAGAATGTAACCACTGTAGTAGAGGAATCTCTCCAAGAATACCCCTCATTTCATGAACTGCCTCAGCCTTCTCTCCATGATCTTACTCAAGACAAGCTGACTCTAGACAGTGAAGAGAATGAAGTTGAAGATGAAGTATTATCTCCCTCTGTGAGGGAGAGGCGGCGTTCATTTAGGGAGTCCAGCAGCTTCACAAAACCTAACCTTAAACATCCAGAGACACCAGCAAGTAAAGACAGCTTAAACAAACCAGCCAAAAAGGCAGTGGAGGAGCCAGAGCTTTTCCTTGGTTTGAATATTGAAGATCTCCAGAAGCTTTATAAAGAAGCAGATTGTGTGAAAGAACTCTTTGAGAAGACCACAGCAATGATGCTAGGCCCTGCTAAAGGTTCTGTCTCTGGCCAGGTATGTGCCATTACTCTAAAGTGAGAAAACTACTTCTGACTGGTAGTGGTTCATTTCTTTTCACTATAAATTTGTGTCTATATAGGAGATACAAGTGGATTTGGATGCAGCATCTCAACAGGCACCTCGCAGTGAATTGAAGCCATCACCATTTGGACAATATCATAGCCCTCTTTTGGCATTTAAGTCTTACAGGTAGGTCCTACTGTGACCTAGAAAACAAAAACACTGAAGTATTTTGATATCGGATATTCCAGTAGCACAGTGCATATTTTAGGGCTCTAGGGGAATGGAAGACAAATTACATTTAAAACAGAAACCTTGTAGTACCCATTTACACAAAAGGTTGTTGGATTCTGTAAGAAACCTTAGAAAACACTATCTGGATGAGATAATGAGAGAAACTGTTTAATGTAAAAAAAAACGTGCACTGTGTGGTTTCCTCCAACTCTGAAAATTTATCTTCTGAAGAAAATTACCAATTAAAAAATCCTGTATTTTAATTTTTTTTTTTCATTTCTTGTGAATTCTAATAAAATGTAAAACATTATGAAAAGTAACTTAATCTGGAATACATTTGAATTTGGATTACTAGGTTATTGAATTATAAAGACACTTGTTTATTAAGTGATGTTTCCTGTTTTTTTTTTTTTTTTTTTTTAATCTCAGTAACCTGGTTTACAGTATTTTCTTCATTTTCTGTCTCTCCCTATTTTTCTTTAGATTCAGTCCATATTTCCGGACGAAGGAGAAGCTATATCTAAGTTCTGTTTCTTATAGCAATATAATTGAGCCAAAAAAGTGCTTTTGCAGATTTGACCTTACAGGCACATGTAATGCAGATGACTGTCAGTGGTGAGTGTTGAAGATGAGTGAACTTTGTGTTTTTTGACAGCATATTGAATATCCTATTTTATTTAAAATTTTCATGTAATATTTAAAAATCACTGTGCTAAACATGATAAAGAGGGGACAGCAAATGATGTGTTTGCGAGGGTATTTTTGTTTTTGTAAAAAAAAGAAAAAAAAAAGAAAAACAAAAAATAAATCCTTACGCTATTAAAAATAAATAACCCATTCATTGACTTAAATGTGTGCGTTTTTTGGTTGCCATGAGCTGTAAAAAGTTGTCAGCTTTTTATTTAAAACTTTTGAGTAGCATTCTACTAATAAATTAAGCTTCCCCTCTGTGTTGTGAACATTTTTAGATAAATTAATTTTTAATAGAAACAAATGAAAAATTGATTGTTCTTTTTACTGTATGTTTGGGTCATATTGTTGCAAACTTGTTAGTTTTGTTTTTCCTTTAACAGGCAGCACATGAGAGATTGCACCTTAAGTCGAAACACTTTGTTTCAAGATATCCTTTCTTATAATTTATCATTAATTGGATGTTCAGTGTCCACATCTAGAGAGGAAATCAGTATTGCAACAGGTAATTGATGGATCTATTGTGCGGATTAGTCTAACCCTTTCTGCAATAAAATGTGTTCTTTGTAAAATTATTAGGGAAGCTTTTCTTGGTTGTGGATTTGCTGATTTTGTGCAAGCATTTGTTTTAAGAAATCTTGAAATTTGAATTGTTTGGTTTCTGTAAATATGATCTTCTTGCTTTGTGCAACTATACTAACAAGAATTTAGAATTGTTTCATTGTTTTATTTTATCCTGAAAACAACTAAATATAAAAGTAGCAAAGCAATCTCTGAGTTAAAGATTCTTTTAAAACTTCAAAATTGTAATGTGCATGTGCCATTGTTATTGGGAAATAAAAGCTTTTTCAAGATAAGGTGCATTAATATGAACATTGTATTCTGCTAGGGATGAGTTTAGCTTAAATTTTGATTTCAGTTTTTATGTTCTCCATTGACAGTAACTCAAAGGTCAATCCTCTGTGAAACATTTGTGTTGTTGGTCAGGAAGGGGAATTGCTGTTTGCCCTGTGGGTACATAGCTAGCACCTCTGAAAATGCTTGTTGTCTGAGGCACTTTTTGGTTTAACTGTTATCCATAAAATCCTAGTTTTTTCCTGTGACCCTAAACCTTTAGTCAGATATTTAAAACTTACAAGAGGCTTTTAAATGTGACATTAACAAAGAAATTACTACTTTTTTTATATATATATTTTTTCCCAGAAAAATATATCGACAAGCTGTTTGGTGTAAATAAGGACAGAATGTCAACAGACCAGATGGCTGTACTACTTGTAAGCAAAGTAAATGAAAGTAAAAGCCACGGTACGTTTTGAGATGTTTCTGTGTTTTATTTTTGGTTCAGCATGGAGGCAGTAAACTGTTCTATGGCTTGGGACTAAAACTTTAAAGTAGTGGGTGGATGTCCCCAATTAGATTTTATTACTGTAGTTGGGAGTGAACAGTTAGTGCAGATGAACCTCTGAGAAAAATCAGTATAATATATACTGTATAGTATATATGTTGTTTTACTTTTTTTTTTTGTTTATAATTGTAGCACTAGGGTTGATTACATCTTGCCTGAAGAAGGGGCCTGAGTTGCCTCGAAAGCTTGCATACTGTAATCTTTTTAGTTAGCCAATAAAAGGTGTCATTTTGCTTGGCTTTTTTTATAATTTATATTATAATCAATATAATAAATTTATAATTTATATTATAATAATAATAATTATATGGTGTCTTTTCTTTCCCCCCCTCCCCCTTTGCATCTGTATTGACTTACCTTCTTGTGGACAGGGTCAGTGGCATGTACTGTGCTAGGGGTAATGGGCTGGGTCACATCTTTTCTTGTGTATATTTTAAATTCTTGTAATAGATGTGCAGATGCCTAAACAGGCATATCTGTTTATTAGGATAAGCAAATTTTGTTTGTCAAAAAATAGGACCAGAGCAGAGAGATGATTGAAACTTGACATATGCCTTAATATGTATTGGATCTTTATTAATTTTTGTAAACAATTTGATCCTTGAACAACACATTTATGAGATTCAGTATATAGCCAAAATATTATTCCTCCTGGGTGGGACTGCCACGATATTTTTGTGTCTGTGGGAAATTAATCCCATACAGCCAAAGGTGCAATAGTGACATCAGGTACTGGTGAGAAGACGTGGCTTACACTAGGCATTCAGAATTTTTGAGGTCAGAATTCTGTGCAAGCCACTCAGGTTCCTTCACACCACACTCATCAGACCATACCTTTATGGATCTGGCTTTGTGCACAGTGGCACCATCATGGTGAAACAGAAAACTGCTTTCCCTTACACTTTTGCCACAAGTTTGAAGCACACAATTATCTGAAATGTTTCTGTACAGTATACTGAACCAAGGGTTCTAGCCCAAACCCTAAAAATCAACCCCACACCATTATCTCTAATGCACCAAACTTTACAGTAGGCACTATATTGTCTGGAAGGTAGTGTTTTCCTAGCTTTCACCAAACTCTGATTCATCCATCAGACTGTTTTGAGTAATGTAGTTTGATTCACGACTCTAGAGGACTTGGTCCACTGATCCAAATTCTGCTGGCAGTGTACTTTACACCACGTCAAGCAAAGCTTTGCATTACAAGTAGTGTTCTTATGCTTGTGAGCAGCTGCTTGGTTATGGAACCTCACTTCATGAAGCTCCTGACCAGTTATTGGTCTGATATTGCTTCCAGAGGCAGTTAGGGACTCTGTTGTGAGTGATACAACAGAGGATAGGTGATTTTTACGCTATACTCTTCAGCACTCTGTGGACCTACTCTTTGAGTTTGTGTGGCCTACCACTTTTGTGACTGAGCTGTTATTGCTTCTGACTGTTTCCACTTCTCAATAATAATTACACTTGCAGTTGACTGGGGCAGGTTTATCAGAACAGAAATTTTGCATACTGATTTGTGGTAAAGTTGGTTCTTATGACATTGCCACGTTTTAAAATCATTGAGCTCTTCACTACGATCCATGCTACTGCAAAAATATGCCTTTGGAGATTGCATGGCTATTTTCTTGATTTTATACACCTATCAACAATGGGTGCAGCCAGGGCCGGTCTTAGGCCACTGCAACCTATGCGGCCGCAGTGGGCCCCGCACTTTCATAGGCCCCGCGCTAATTCTAGGTGTAAATTATTAAATTAAACCATTATAACTTATAATCATGTATAGGTCAGCGTGTTTATTCTGTTTTTATATTTTTACAGTGTTTTTTATCTATTACGTCGTTGTTTCAAGTGATTACGACAAGTAAATAAAATTGAAAAAAAATTGTAGCTGCTCGGGTGCTTTATCTCTAAACTCGTCATTTAGGGGAACTTGGGGTAAGATGAAACAGACACCGTTCTTAACCTTATGATGGCTCAGCTCAGTGAAACCAATCAAATAGGAGGAGCTATTTATGGAGATGATGTTATCGATTTTTTGGATGAATAGTTTGAAATTTACCGTGAAATTTACCGGCAGTGGTTTAAATTTTCTCTTTTCTGCCAGACGAAGATTTTTTCACCGGTGAGTAAAGCTTGTTCCTCAGAAACAAGCGTTGTATAAAATTCGAAGATCCTGTACATTGATAACCCACCCTATGTTAACAGTCAGCCATAGAATCATCGGCACGTCAACTTGTATCTTTATACAATTTGTTTTATGAATAGTCTCTCATTTCAAATGTTTAAGATAGTTTTACAAAATAAAATAATGTGATTCGTCTACCCAAACGATTGTTTCACCTTACCCGTAGTAGGGGTAAGATAAAAAAAATTTTTTTCACAAACACTTGCTCAAAACGTACCGATTCATCCCTAACCGACAAGCGCATGCATATGCAGATCATTAACAATAATTTGACTGAAAATTACTGGTAAAAAGCAAAAAATGTGGATTTGACAAGGAATGTTAAAAAGTGGTTCATCTTACCTCAAGTTCCCCTAAATTGGTAGACTTAAGGTATTTTTTAAAATTTTATTTACTCGTAATCAAATGCAAACGTGAAATAATCAAATGCAAATTGTCGTTCAAACGTTAAATCACGTAATCAAATGCAATAACGACGTAATAAATCAGTAAATACTTTATTTTGTTCATTTTTCATTTTTTTAACTGTGGCATCTGGTGAAAGAAGCTTCTCGCGCCTCAAACTAATCAAGAATTACTTGAGGTCAACAATTCACGAAGATAGATTGAACAATTTGGCAATTCTTGCTATTGAGCGTGATCTATGTAGGAAACAAAAATTTGCTGATACAGTAATCCCTCCTCCATCGCGGGGGTTGCGTTCCAGAGCCACCCGCGAAATAGGAAAATCCGCGAAGTAGAAACCATATGTTTATATGGTTATTTTTAGAATGTCATGCTTGGGTCACAGATTTGCGCAGAAACACAGGAGGTTGTAGAGAGACAGGAACGTTATTCAAACACTGCAAACAAACATTTGTCTCTTTTTCAAAAGTTTAAACTGTGCTCCATGACAAGACAGAGATGACAGTTCTGTCTCACAATTAAAAGAATGCAAACATATCTTCCTTTTCAAAGGAGTGCAAAGCAAGCAGTCAAAAAAAAAATCAATTGGGCTTTTTGGCTTTTAAGTATGCGAAGCACCGCCGGTACAAAGCTGTTGAAGGCGGCAGCTCACACCCCCTCTGTCAGGAGCAGGAAGAGAGAGAGAGAGCCACAGAAAAACAAAGTCAAAAATCAATACGTGCCCTTTGAGCTTTAAAGTATGCGAAGCACCGTGCAGCATGTCCTTCAGGAAGCAGCTGCACACAGCCCCCCTACTCACACCCCCCTACGTCAGCGCGAGAGAGAGAGAAAGTAAGCTGGGTAGCTTCTCAGCCATCTGCCAATAGCGTCCTTTGTATGAAATCAACTGGGCAAACCAACTGAGGAAGCATGTACCAGAAATTAAAAGACCCATTGTCCGCAGAAACCCGCGAAGCAGCGAAAAATCCGCGATATATATTTAAATATGCTTACATATAAAATCCGCGATGGAGTGAAGCCGCGAAAGGCGAAGCGCGATATAGTGAGGGATCACTGTATACTGTATGACTTCGCTACACGCAAGGCTCGTAAAGTAAAGTTAATTTGATCGTGATTTTGTACTTAGTAAAGAATGAATAAAATGCAAAGACGAATTTATTTTCTAATACAAAATCTTAATTTTCACTTATTATACTTATCCCTACCCCGACTGGGCCCCGCGCAATCCGTTTCGCATAGGGCCCCGCAATTGTTAGGGCCGGCCCTGGGTGCAGCTGAAACACCAAGCATTGGAAACAGAGTTATACAGGTAATCCTGCTAAAACGAAAACCCTATCAGTACTGTATATCTTCTAAATTGGAGGTTTAATTTATATAGCTTCCTATGTGTGAACCTTTCTACTTTTTAAAGTTTGTTACAACCTTGTTTTCTTTGAATGTATTCAGTAGTTTTCATTAGTAGCTAAACATGCTTTTTCCGTAAAACATACAACTCAGGAAGTAGTTCACTCATCATTTTCATGCTAGATATTCTACTTAAGTTTACAAGTTTATTTAAACAGACAAACTAGCTTTTAGTGTGGGGTCGCCTGGGTTGAACTGTAAAATATGGAAGAATAAGTCAACCTGGTTACAGAGGCAAGAACAAAGTGGTCAATTTCACATGCCAAGTTTTCTGTGCATTCAAAGCTTTTGTCATCTAATTAGCTCATACTCCACACATTTCTTGGACTTCAGTATTATCTTACATACTTCAGCTCATACATAAGCTTTAAGTATGATCTTTTGGACTGAACTGCTTAATGTCCTATACCAAAGCCATTCAATGATTCTTGATGCTTTTAAAATTATAGGATAGACTTCAGACCAGTTCAAATTTACCAGCAGTCGTATTTGTCAATTTTATTGTGATGTATTATTATCTACGTGTTTCTGCTTGAAGAAAATAGTTTATTTTAGCTTAGTAATGTTTTGGTAACTGTTTTGGATACCAGATTTTGAAGTCTGATTTGTTTTTTCAGTTCCTCCTTTTACAACTTTTAAAGAGATACGCAACTGGAGACCTAGGCAACAAAAGTCTCATGTTGATGATGGCAGCAGCAGCGATGAAGAAAGCCCAGAACTGGTTAATTATGGTAAGAGAATAGTAATCAGAACGTAGGCTGCTTAATATTGTCTGGTTTGAAACCTGTGCCTCTTTGTTTTCAGCATTGTAGTATATATAGTTTCCAAAGAACTGAAGAAACACAAAAGCTCCCCAAGACACTTAGCTGAAGAACAAGTGGAAAATCTATGTTCTAGATTCATGCTAGTAATAATAAAATTACATTCAATGTTAGAAGTAGAGTAGGTCCTGCATATGCACCTTTCTATAAAAAAACACCATTTGTTTAGTTTCTGTTTTTAAAATACAACTTGCTCATGTTTCTTGGGTTATACTTCTGACCACACACTTACACTTGGCACAGTGTAACTTTATAGCTGCTTTTCAGTCAAAAACCGTGTTACACTGTATATATGGAATGAATGCAAGTATGTTTAAGTTCACTGATTGATCGCCACCTATGAAGTGTATATTTTTTTTCGCAGTTGTCATGATTTGTCAATTAAATAAATCATTTTACTGTAAGAAACATGAAATATGTAAAGATGCCCTTTAGATTAGATTCATTTGTGGTTTTTGAAGTTTAGAAAGAATGTTATTTCAGAAAAAAAGGAAAGGGTGATTATTTGGGTTAATTTTTCATTCATCTTAGGTGCCAAGGGAAATAAGTTTTGTTAGCTCCTGGTAATCTAATTAATAAACTACAATCTTCAAACCAACCTTTCTGATTGATTCAACCTATTCTTATTCCACAGGATATATTTGGAGTCATTATTGAATCATGTTTACTTGAAGTAAAACCTATGAAGAACTAAAAGCAGTAGCATTCTATTTTTGACTCAGTAATTGTATTGTATTAAGTATGTTCTTGGTGCCGTTTAAGTGGCTTCATTTCATTTGGCATAGATCGTTGTTTGGACCGTCACTGGAAAAATAGCTCCTTGTTGGATGCATTTGTGACTCCTGATGATGTGCGATACTTCACAAGTGAAACTGATGACATTGCCAATTTGGAAGTTAGTGTCTCTGAAAGTTCAAGAGATGTTCAGCTCTGGATCAAGTTGGCATACAAATACTTGAATCAGAAAGAGAGGTATGAAATATGTTTACATGTTAATATAGTGTATTGTATGGAGTATATCGACTGTTTAAGTGGCGCCTTAATGTGGTTTTACACTCCTTGTTTCTAGCAGAGCTTAATTTGGTACAAATTCATGAATGCTTGTGTTCACATAAAACATCCAAATCTCTGAATGTGTCAGTTTCCTTATGCTTCACATATAATGGCCTTTTTTTGCACTTGATATTTGCAGATTTATTTTTCAAGTTTTGCTTTTCTTTCTTCAATTTAATATTACAGTTTTGAAAATGTTGCATCACGTATGAGGTATTCATGCACCAAAATAGCATAGTATATGTTCTGTATTACATTTTTATGGTGGGTTAGCCTACACAAATATTAATAAAAGTAGTTTGGCTGAGGATGTGTTAGGCAGTTTTGGTGGAGCAGGTAATGGGAGTCAGAGGGCATAGCTTAAGCACAGCTTTGAATATTGGAAGATAACTGAGTAATTTATATTTGAATTATACCTTTCACCAAGTTCATCTTCATAACATTTTAGAATTTTTTTAGCTAATAGAAACTGCCATCATCAAGTGCACATGGGTTTAAAAGTTAGTTCCAGTGTCCATAAAATAAGTCGCATTACAAGTTAAGTAAGGAAAAGGTGGAAGATATGCTAAATCATATTAGAAGAAACAGTCTCACCTCTGAAGATGTGAAAAACTGAGAATTTGTAAAAGAATTTTGGCAACAGCTGAAGCAGTTGTTATATACTACACCCATTATATAAAGAGGGCGATCAGGCAGACAGAAGCAACTATAGACCAAGTAAGCCTAACGTGCATCTTTATTAATGGAAGGAATTCATCAGGGAAAAGATTGAGCAAAATATGGCAAGAACAGGAGTTTTACTGAGCAGTCAAAATGGGTTCAGATGGTTGGTTTAAGTGCGACACGCATTCTTTCTCTGATGTAAAACCCTTGCTATCATCTGAGTTCACCTCTGTTGTAGCACGTCTTTATGTGAAAACAGCAGTGACAGATCAGGTGGAGCATGAACGTGACTGAGAGAATAAAACTGAATTAAAAATAAAACAAAGCTAACCTTTACAAGTACCATAAATTTACACCGGCTGTTAGACTGAAATTAAATGTATGTTTTTATTCTAAAATAATAAGAATAAAAGCAGCTCACATTTCAAAGTGCAGTCGTCCGGGATCAAACTCTTGACCTTTAGATTACCAGTCACCAATTCTCTTACCGTTATGCCACCAAAGTGGTCATACTAAAAGCGTGTCAATGTCGCACCCTAATGCGGGTTCTTTTTCTGCAGTTATATTCTTGAATAAAAGTGTATGTCTTCTGCTGTTCTTGTACCTTCTGTGAAAGTGTTTATTTGATATTTGTACTTCAGGCTTCACACACTATATGCTTCATGTCTACACTTTGTCAATTACTACTAAAACATGAAAAACGTTTGTTTTAACAATGTGTTTACATAGCTTGTTGTTGACACGGAACACACATGGAATGCATGTGGGATAATTCCTAATTATGTCCTTTGTAGGCCCAGGTCATCAAATGGGGACAAATTTTTTCAGTGCAAATACTCTTTTGGTCAGGTCACATCATAACAAAGACCCCAACATTCCCAATCCCCTAAACACTTTAGAAGTCATACTCTTTCAGTCACTCAGAAGTCAGGTCAAACCTTCAAATTTATATCCACACAAGATAAGTAATCATCAAGAATGAGTTTCTCTGAATCTGTTCTTGTGTTACTGTTCCATATGAGCAAGCTCAATCAGTTATATTTATATTTTTTTATCATGAAAAAATCCAAATTGGTTGTACCCAATCATCAGGTAGCTTACAAAAATGTCTCTGTCAAAATGTTTAATTGGTAAAGCAAATTATTTCAGTGAAGAGTGGACCAAAAATTAGATTATTTAATCTTTATCCCAGTGGGAGATGTAGATGCATACAACAGCAGGAAAATAAAGATAAAGAAGACTTGCAGAATAAATAATACATTCAGTCTATAAATAATTGTGCAGAAATTGGAAAATTAACTTAAGAGGATACATATTTAGAACATTTAGTTTGGAACATTGGGAAGAAGCATTAAATTGACTGATAGCGGTGAACAGAAAAGATCCCCAGTGGTGCTGTGTCGGCCTTTCTTTTACTGCGCCATTGTGGTGTCAAAATCATTGTAGTTTGCTGTTTATGTGAACCCCCAGGTACTTCTAGCTTTGAACCACTTTCATGTCCTTCCCCTGTATGGTGACTGGTCTCAGAGACTGTTTGGCACGCCAGAGGTCCAACATCAGCTGTTTTACCTTGCTGATGTTGAGTTGCAGGTGGCTATCCATGCACCACAAGTCTAAGTTCTCCACAAGCCTCCTGTACTACAACTTGTCTATTATTATTGCAGCCTAAGAACGAGTCAAACCTGATGAAAAACTGGTTCAGTTCTTTATCTCTGTTACAGTGCATCCGGAAAGTATTTACAGCGCATCACTTTTTCCACATAACATTTTGTTATGTTACAGCCTTATTCCAAAATGGATTAAATTCATTTTATTCCTCAGAATTCTACACACAACATCCCATAATGGCAATGTGAAAAAAGTTTACTTGAGGTTTTTGCAAATTTATTAATAAAAAAAACTGAGAAATCACATGTACATAAGTATTCACAGCCTTTGCTCGATGCACCTTTGGCAGCAATTACAGCCTCAAGTCTTTTTGAATATGATGCCACAAGCTTGGCACACCTATCCTTGGCCAGTTTCGCCCATTCCTCTTTACAGCACCTCTCAAGCTCCATCAGGTTGGATGGGAAGCGTCGGTGCACAGCCATTTTAAGATCTCTCCAGAGATGTTCAATCGGATTCAAGTCTGGGCTCTGGCTGGGCCACTCAAGGACATTCACAGAGATGTCCTGAAGCCACTCCTTTGATATCTTGGCTGTGCGCTTAGGGTCGTTGTCCTGCTGAAAGATGAACCGTCGCCCCAGTCTGAGGTCAAGAGCGCTCTGGAGCAGGTTTTCATCCAGGATGTCTCTGTACATTGCTGCAGTCATCTTTCCCTTTATCCTGACTAGTCTCCCAGTCCCTGCTGCTGAAAAACATCCCCACAGCGTGATGCCACCATGCTTCACTGTAGGGATGGTATTGACCTGGTGATGAGCGGTGCCTGGTTTCCTTCAAACTTGACGCCTGGCATTCACACCAGAGAGTTCAATCTTTGTCTCATCAGACCAGAGAATTTTCTTTCTGATGGTCTGAGAGTCCTTCAGGTGCCTTTTGGCAAACTCCAGGCGGGCTGCCATGTGCCTTTTACTAAGGAGTGGCTTCCGTCTGGCCACTCTACCATACATGCCTGATTGGTGGATTGCTGCAGAGATGGTTGTCCTTCTGGAAGGTTCCCCTCTCTCCACAGAGGACCTCTGGAGCTCTGACAGAGTGACCATCGGGTTTTTGGTCACCTCCCTGACTAAGGCCCTTCTCCCCTGATCGCTCAGTTTAGATGGCCGGCCAGCTCCAGGAAGAGTCTTGGTGGTTTCGAACTTCTTCCAGTTACGGAAGATGGAGGCCACTGTGCTCATTGGGACCTTCAAAGCTGCAGAAAGTTTTTTGTAACCTTCCCCAGATTTGTGCCTCGAGACAATCCTGTCTCGGAGGTCTACAGACAATTCCTTTGACTTCATGCTTGGTTTGTGCTCTGACATGAATCTTTCAACTGTGGGACCTTATATAGACAGGTGTGTGCCTTTCCAAATCATGTCCAATCAACTGAATTTACCACAGGTGGACTGCAATTAAGCTGCAGAAACATCTCAAGGATGATCAGTGAAACAGGATGCACCTGAGCTCAATTTTGAGCTTCATGACAATGGCTGTGAATACTTATGTACATGTGCTTTCTCACTTTTTTTATTTTTAATAAATTTGCAAAAACCAAGTAAACTTTTTTCACGTTGTCATTATGGGGTGTTGTGTGTAGAATTCTGAGGAAAAAAATGAATTTAATCCATTTTGGAATAAGGCTGTAACATAACAAAATGTGGAAAAAGTGATGCACTGTATTGCTGTTTTCCCCTACATGTTTTACAGCCTGCTTGTAGCCAGTAATAGTCCTCTTCCAATTCCACACTTTCTTTATATTGTTCCGCTGTACATGTACCTTGTGCTCTAGTTTTTCTGTAGTGGGTTTTCCCACACATAAACCCACTTCCTCAATTCTGACTGCATCTGCTTGATTACCTTCTTATCACCAGACCAGCTGCATCTCGTCAGTAGGGCTCTCTGGCCTTTTGTGATCTGATTTTTGCTGCTGGGGAAAAAGTCCACTGTCTTGTTTGGAACTGTGTTATCCACACAAAACTGGATGTAGTCTGTGATACAGTGACTGAGTCTTTAATTGTTAAAGGCATCCTACAGAGCCTCCTCAGTTTCTGTTGTTCATTCCTGCTTGAGTTTGATTGTTTATATCCAGGTATTAGCTGCACCAAATTATGGTTCGATCTTCCCAAAGGTAACAAAGAAGCAGGGTTATATGCCCCTTTAATTTTGACATATAACAAGTCTGTGGTCCCGTTTTCCCTTGTTGTACAGTTCAAAAACTGGTGAGGGAGGAGGAAAGTGAAACATTAAGTCCCCAGAAATCGAAATGAAAGTGCTGGGATGGTCAATTGTGAATTTGTCTACCATAGAATATACTGTGTCTTTTGTGATTACTATGTATGCTGGAGGGGCATAAACTGCCAGCTTAATACCATGTGAAAAGTCCCTCAGCATATAATAGTCATAAGTCCACTACGAGCAGTTAAACATTTTGATTGCACACCCATGCTTTAATGATAATGCATGCAGAAGACACCATTCTATATTCACAAAAACAGCAAGTCTTTTTCCTAGCGCTTTCGCTCCTGTTTCTGTCTGCCCCCATGATTTTAAATCCATCCAGTGCAGCTGCAGTGTCAAATGTTTTAACTTAAGCCACGTCTCCATGAAGCATATCAAACAGCTGAGTTTGTTTCCCTTTGGCTCCTGATCTGCTGTAACTTCTCTAATTGTGGAACAAGTCTCCTGCTGACTTTCCTCAGGGACTAACTTTGGCACATTGGGAGACAAAGGGCACAGGTACAGCAGTTGATGTCGTATATAAGTGAGTGCAAGATCTTCCTTACAACTTTTAGTTATCCATATTATCCCAAAAAAAAAAGACAAACAATGAAGACGAACATAGAGCTGCTGTATCAGGCAGCTTACTCATGGCAGCACCAGAAGAGAATAATCTGTGTGATGTTTGAAAAATTCAGCTGACTTGTCTGACTTTTAGTAAACGGTCATTGTCCTAAAACAGTCCAAAATGAGGTGCATAACATTTGCAATGAATCTTTCAATAAAACCTTACCATATATTGAGCATTACTGTGAGGATGAAGTATTCACCACAAGATTTCTGGAAGACAGATGTACCTCAATCAAATGAAATTCCATAGCAGATAAGGAAAGAAGCTGTTGGAAATTACCAATCAGGAAAGGATTATTTTGAAGACTCTCGGAGTCCAACAGATTCAAGGGAAATCCTTTATCTCTAAAACAGAACATTCAGAAGAGTTGTGTATCCTCCTAGAAAAGTTCAGACAGCCAAAATGACTCCAAGGGCACAGTGACAACTCATTCAAGTAGTTACCCAAAGAACTGTGACCTCAGTAGCCTCAGCTCTGAGAGTTCATGATCTCAAAATAAGAAAGCGAAGAATAAAAGTGGCAAAGATGTAACCCCTTTTGGCCAAGAAGTAACATTAAGGTCCATCTTGCATTTGCAAAGGAACTCCAAAACAATCCCCAGGCTTTGTAGAATAACATTTTCTGTGCATAGTTGAGTCAAAAGTACAACTCTTTCAACAACACAGACGCAGTTATCTGGAGTAAAGCCAGAACAGAGCTGCACAGTGAGGATGTTATACCTACAATAAAATGTTGGGGTGATAGTGTAGGAAGGCTTTGCTGCCATTATTGACGGAACCATGAATTTTGTACTTGACCAGACATGATATGAAGTTGAAATGTTTATTGTATATTAGGACAGTGATACAAAACACAAATCAGTCGACAGAAAATTGAAGCAAAATTCAAGTTTTCAGAGTGGCCTAGTCAAAGTTCCAACTTGAAAGCAAGAGATGCTGTGGCAGTACATGAAACGAGTATTTCCCAAACACAAACCTACCAGTGCGACAACAAGGCAAAGCATTTTAGAATCTGAGACTGCCACATCCTATACAGCTTCAGTGATGCACATTTTCTGATGGAAATGGTGTTGTTCAAACAGATTTTTTGGACCAATTCGTCTTTCGGACAGACGTTTTTCATAAGCATTGAAACTCTCACTCCCTTGGTATTCTAAAATAGTGAAGCCCATATTTGTCATCCAAACCCCTCCGCATTTTACTCCCACCAGTCCTGACTCTTCTGTCGTGTCCATATCTATGCACAGATACAGCAGTAATAACTGACTCAAAGTAAGAGCTACCATTGTTTGTTTCCTGCATCTTCCTTGCCCCCACAGGCTGATTTATTCACAAATGTTCTGCTGTGAAAACATTGAGAAGTAGAGCAGTAGCCAAAATGTTAGTATTCATGGTAGTTTTTGTGCATATTTGAACATCCTAAGGATGGAAATCTGTTAACACTCATATTGGATTTTGTATCACTTGAAAAACAGTCAATCAAAAAAATTGCATATGAGCAAAAAATGTGTTGACTCACTTTATAGCTGCAATATGAACAAGGGCTTGGTATTAAATTTGCATAGGCTTTGATACAAGCTGATGTTTTACTATACCTAGCAAGTCAGTTATTCACATGACTGAATTACGATTTTATAATGTCATTATTGAATTTTCTAGTACTTTAGTAATTTGTGTCTACCAATGAATTATTTTATGCATTTGATTGGCCTCTTTTATGCAATGTTTTGTCCTTTTGAATATTGTAACAGAGGTGATCAAATTGTGTCAACATTAAATTTGAATCAGAACTTGTTTAAAAAGCAGTGTTTTTCATTGTTTACGGACAAGAAATTGTAGTAGCTAAGAGGTAACTTCCTTTATTTTGTTTTCTAGTACCCCATCAGAATGCTTGGATTCTGCATTAAACACTTTGGCCCGAGCACTTGAAGACAATAGAGAAAATTGTGAAGTGTGGTGCCACTACCTCAGCTTGTTTGCCAAACGAGGTACAAAGGAAGAGGTGCAGGAAATGTGCGAGACAGCTGTGGAGTATGCCCCTGACTATAAAGTGTGGTGGAAGGTAAGCAACATCTTGATTCCCTTGCCTTCATAATACACCCCTGGGGATGTCACATTACATGACCAGACTCCTAGAAGTGTGCTGGCAAAGGTACAACTGAAAGTCTCAGGAAAAGTTGTGTAAGGTGATATAGCCTACTTGAGAATAATTGAGTGTAATATTTTATTGAAGTATCCTTTATAGACATACAAACCCCCGTAGTGATAGAGAATGCTATTAATTCCATTATGTAAAAGTACAAACCAGTTGTCACATTTTACATAGGTAACTCAGAGTCCGGAAGGGATTTACCTGATACATTGCTTTTCATTATGTTTGTCATTATTGTGCCCTTTTTCCATACATTATAATTCAATTTTTAGTTAGGAAGCAACTTTCTCAGTAGACCAGTTCAGAATTTCACATACTTTGGAGCCTTGTGGTTCAAGTGACTTGCTAAAGATATATTGCTATGACACTGTCAGAATACTGCCCTTTTATATTGAGAATTCATTAGTGAGCATTACTCATCCAGCATTGTTGTATCTAGTAGCTTTGATAGTGACCTTCAGAATCAATTTTACGCAAATAGTATAATAATGAGTGTGAACCACAATGGATGTCACTTCAAAGCAATTTTTATGCAACAAGTAAATGTTTCTGGTTTTATATTAACACATTGTGAGCAGTGGCAGGTGAAGTGGGGAACTTGGGATGACAGGAATTTTACTCTCCAAACCCTCCTCACTAATTGACTATGCCTATATGAAAGAATACCTCTGTTCTGTTTAGTGTTAATTTTATCTGTTGTTCACCAATATTTAAATCCCACTTCTAATGACTTATTCAGTTTTAAGTTGATCACATTTTTTTCTCCCTACTTATAGTTCTTAAACCTGGAATCTTCTTTTGATGGAAAGGACTATGTTTGTGGAAGGGTGCTGCAATATCTCCTTGGTACAGTAGGGGGAGACAACAAATCAGAGGTGTTGTCTTTTCAACTATTAGAGTGCCTGCTGTATCGTGTGCAGCTTAGTCTGTTCACTGGTCGACAGCTGCATGCTCTGGCTATACTACAGGTGTGTAGGTCCTTATTCCTTTTAACCTTTTATTATTTAACTTAAATAATGTGCAAATAAAATGTGCATTATTGTCAGAGGTAAAATAATTATAGCATTCTGTATGTTTTCTCTGCTAGACTGAAATATTTTATTGGCTGAAGGTTTATATTTTGATAATGTTTTTTCTTTTACAATAGTTATAACTGTGACGTCAAAGAACAAGCTTTTTATTACAATCTGCTTTATATTTGAATATTTTTATTAGGAGGTCAAATATAAATTCTGCAATTCAGCCATGTAGGAAATATCCTTTAAACTCTCCTTAATTCAGTTGAGACAATGAAAGCTACTATTGTTGGTACTGTAATAGAATTTTGTGGTGTTTGCCACAGTTACGTCCCTTCATATACATTGATTTTCAACCTCATTTGTTCAGCTCAGCAGCAGATTGGTCATAGTAGTAACCCACTGTGGTGAGGTGTGCTTTCCAGTTACACCCAGCATGCATCATGTGAAATGCTGTACAAAGACAGTTTGCTTTCTTCAGAATGTTTTATGTGAATGAAAGTGTTTGTTAATGAAAATGTCTTTATTATTTGTAACATAAAACAGTTGAAAACTAAATTTGACATTGAGCTGATATTCACACTTTATAAATTTGCTTTTACTGAAGAAATAAAACAAATGAAGCCGATAATGAAAGCAGTCGTTTGGGGTCCATTCCAAAACACTGAGGAACATGAATCGCTGTATTTCAAAGCAGACTAATGATAGAAAAGAAAGTTTTTGCTTCTTTTGAATTGGTGTTGTTTTCACATTTGCGAAAACTCTTTTTGTAGGAGTAAATTTGAATTAATTTCTAGCATGCAGTGCACATATTTAGAATTACTGCTTTGACTTGATTCAGGAACATTTATAAGCTTTTAAAGAAATGTCTGAGCAGAATTCTTAAATCTGAGCTATTGGGTAACCTAACAACCTTGTTGGTGTAAACGGTCTTGTATTGTTGGTTATATTTTTGATGTTTATTTACCCCTGCATCCTGTGCCCAGTCTTTCTGTCTTGTCCATATAAAGAGGGATTGAATAAAAATTCCCTTGAGGCTCTTTGCAGTGGTTTCTTGGCCCTTCCCATGCATTCCGATGTCACCCTTACCTGAACGGGCAATTGGCTTCCATCTGTTTAGGGTTAGCGAGACGCCATCTGGCGTCTCCTGTGCAGCTCTGTGAACACAGACGGAACGGATGAGTTTCCAACAATAACGCAAGGTCAGCGATACCCTGGAGCTGAGGAAGGGCAGAGTCGCAACATTTTAACAAGTGCTTATCTTATGTTTTCTTTTTTTTTTTTCTTAGCACACAAGGCTCTATCCCATCTGCAAGTTTGTATTTTGGTAGATACTGAATTTTTATTTTTTATAGCCTGCCAGATATTGTCAAGAATTGGCAGCTTTTTTAATGTAAACAGCAGATAGAAAATTGGAAATAGCATCGCAGTATGAATTACTTTAAAGTTTACATGTTTTGTTTTTTTTGTGTTTAACAAGTTATTCTTCAAGATGAAGTACAAAATGTACCCAATTCCAGTCAAGATCAGCCATTCAAATTTTTTTTCTTTCATTTATTAATTTTGAGCATTAACATGGGTGTGGTTTAAAGTGTTGTTGATGAGAAGTCTGTTTTTCTCCTGGAAAAAATGCTAAATGTATTTTTCTCTAATATTTTTCCTCCACACTTTATAGAAAGCTGTTTTATACTGTCTGAAAATATTATTTATCAGATCTGAAATAGAATAAAGAGCTCAGTTGTAAGATACAGTTCACCACTAAAATATTATCCACAGCATTTTGTGTTACACATATATGTATTTATCTCTTCCTCAGAATGCTTTGAAATCAACAGATGGTGAAAGAAGTATTGCTGAACACCTTCTTATCAGCGACCGCTGCTTGGCTTGGTTGTCTTACATTCACCTCATTGAGTTTGGCTGCCTGCCATATAAACTGTATGATCCAGCAAATAGCAATCCATCACGCATTGTTAACAAGGACCCTTTTTTAATTCCATGGCAATCTGCAAGAGATATCAAAACGGATCAGGATATGCTTTTTGCACTGTTTGAAGGTGAGTCTGACGAGGACCACATGATAGCTCATGTTGGGTTCAAGCAATCCATAATTTTAATCTTAGATTATGAATATGTTGATTGTTGATGAGGCTGGTCACAAATGAAGCAAGCCCTCCCTCCTTTGTGCCTAATACTTGTGAATTAAGTGCATGTACAATATTATATCAGTGATTCATTTTATTTTAATGCTTAGCAACACTGCCAGATTAAACATAGGTTTAACACTGTAAGCATTCAAGAACTTTGCAAATGTTCTGTGTAGCATGGGTGAAAGGAAGCTTACTGTTTTGAGTTTCATGACCTTGGAAGCAACCTCTTTTGAGTATTTTCTCTGGGGTTCGTGTCATTGGTTTGCCTTTACTCTGCAGCTCGATTAATGGTGGCTTAGACTAAGTGTTTTTAACAACCTCAATGTTTGCTAGATGGTGTTTGATTTTAATCAGCATACAGTGGCTACCCATGCACAACCTAAAGGAACAGTGGCAGGGTCTGTCTCCAATGTTACCTGGTGTAATAGTAGCACACTAATTAAAGTTACATTCACATATGTTTTTCAGTTTTTCAGTAATTTCAAAGTGAATCTTTGTAATAATAATAATGTCAGTTTTTAAGGGAATACTGTAGTCATGGGGGACTTTATTTACCCAAATATTAACTGACCTAACCTTGCAAATAGCAGAGTACAAGAGGAGTTTTTAGACATAATCAGTAACAGTATAGTAAAGCACTGTGGCGGGCAGAAACCTATCTAATATATGGTGCAGTGGTCACTATGGTGAAGTGACCATAATATAATACGATTCTTAGTGTTTTCATAGAACACATATGCAAATACTAAAAATTGGTAAATGTAACTTTGAAAGGGCAAATTTTGAACAGATGTGGTAAAGTCAAAAATGAATTAACTGGGATAAGCTTAAGTGTAGACACAGTTGCAGGGCAGTGGAACAGATTTAAGAACATTTTGCATATAATGCACGACAGGTACATTAGGAAATTTTAAAAAAAAACTCTTCATGGATTAATACAGCTTACTGTTAATAATAAATAATAATTCATTACATTTATATAGCGCTTTTCTCAGTACTCAAAGCGCTATCCACACAGGGAGGAACCGGGAAGCGAACCCACAACCTTCCACAGTCTCCTTACTGCAAAGCAGCAGCACTACCACTGCGCCACCTGTGAGGACATGTTCTTCTCCTTTTAATGGGAAAACAGCTATATAAGGTGTATAAGACTAATAACTATAATGCTGACATGAGCATGAGGACAACCATTAAGAAGAATATTAGGGAGGCTAAAAGGCAGTTGGAGAGAAATATTGAAGATAAAGCCAAAGATGACCCAAGGAGATTTTTTCAGTGTTTTAGTAGTAAGAGTCCAGGGGAAGGTGAAGTGTATCAGGAATAGAAAGGGGGAGTTAAAATATACAAACTATGAAATGGCAAATACAGTGATCCCTCGCTATATCGCGCTTCGCCTTTCGCGGCTTCACTCTATCGCGGATTTTATATGTAAGTATATTTAAATATATATCGCGGATTTTTTGCTGGTTCGCGGATTTCTGAGGACAATGGGTCTTTTAATTTCTGGTACATGCTTCCTCAGTTGGTTTGCCCAGTTGATTTCATACAAGGGACGCTATTGGCAGATGGCTGAGAAGCTACCCAACTTACTTTTCTCTTTCTCTCTCTTGCGCTTTCTCTGATCCTGACGTAGGGGGTGTGAGCAGGGGGCTGTTCGCACACCTAGACCATACGGACGCTCGTCTAAAAATGCTGAAAGATTATCTTCACGTTGCTACCTTCTGTGCAGCTGCTTAGTGAAGCGACATGCTGCACTGTGCTTCGCATACTTAAAAGCTCGAAGGGCACGTATTGATTTTTGCATGTTTGTTTTTCTCTGTCTCTCTCTCTCTCTCTCTCTCTCTCTCTCTCTCTCTCTCCCCCCCCCCTGCTCCTGACGGAGGGGGTGTGAGCTGCCGCCTTCAACAGCTTTGTACCGCGGTGCTTCGCATACTTAAAAGCTAAACAGCCCTATTGATTTGTTTGCTTTCTCTGTCTTTATGACAGTCTCTGCTCCTGACACACACTCCTTTGAAGAGGAAGATATGTTTGCATTCTTTTAATTGTGGGACTGAACTGTCATCTCTGTCTTGTCATGGAGCACAGTTTAAACTTTTGAAAAAGAGACAAATGTTTGTTTGCAGTGTTTGAATAACGTTCCTGTCTCTCTACAACCTCCTGTGTTTCTGCGCAAATCTGTGACCCAAGCATGACAATATAAAAATAACCATATAAACATATGGTTTCTACTTCGCGGATTTTCTTATTTCGCGGGTGGCTCTGGAACGCAACCCCCGCGATGGAGGAGGGATTACTGTACTCTAAACTTGCATCTTCTGGGCGTTTTTATGTATGAGAAAGTGGAAAACCTTTCAGCAGTAACAGGGACTACTAAGAAGTTAATGAGACATTTAAAATTGTACAGATCAAGACCAAATCAAGACCAAATAATTTATCTTTGAGTGCTTAGGGAGATAAGCGAGTCCCGCAGAGGTTAATCTTGTGGCCATGGCTATTTTTAATATACATAAATTATCTGGATACAAACAACAAACTGGATAAGTGTGCAGATGATACCAAGATTGATGAATTGGCAGGTAATCTATGATCAGCTGTTTTATAATTTTGAGTGGTCCGCTTGTTATCTTGATCAGTAAAACACATAGACGGACCCCCTTACAATGTTTTTTTTTTATCCCATTACTCTGCACTTTGATCTAGAATATTAAGATCTAGAATAACAAATGGTTATTCTAAACACTTTTTCTGCACCCAAAAAATATTCTTTAACATTTGATTTTTGCCTCATTCACACTTAAACCCGATATCCCTGACTGTTTAATGCTAAGATCTTCTAATTAAAGCAAATGAATAATGACTGTCATACTTTTGATTTTCTTTTTATTACAACCCTTTTAAAAACCCACTTTGAAGTTCCTTGTCAGTCAACATGCTGTGTCCCCATTTAGTCTCCATCTTACATGGTTGCTAGCTTGACGTATAATTCCTAAATCAAAGAAGTGTATTTAAAAATATTCAGGCCATCTATTAAAATATTGCTTCATCTATAAAGGAGGAAAAGTAGACAGATTTTGTAGCTTTTCAGGGTGAGTAAACAGGTAACCACATGCTTTTTTTCTGAATGGTGCAATATAAATGGTACGCTGCTGACCGTTGGATACCTTCTGAATAATAAAACAAGTCTGCCTGCCTCTTATCTGCTTTTACTTTGTTCTCACTACGCTGCCTGTTCTTGTTTGGCATGGAAGTACTATCCCTCATCCTTGTCACTCAAATCTGAGTGCTGCAAACGTGACCCATGCAACATTGTCATAAGCGCCTCTTGATTTTCAGACTCAAGAGTAAAGGAAAAAAAAAAAAAAATAACAATAAAATTAAGGATTTCAGCTCATTTTCATGGCTGCCTTTATGGCTCACTTACTTGAGAAGGACTTGCACTTCCAGCCATCAGTACTTGACTGAAAGCAATATGACAGTGCAGATGCTTGGGATTGTAATGGCTCTTGTATTTAAGTAACAGTTGACTAAGTACCGCTAGGAATTATTTTTTTGTCTGTTGCCATTTGTTCCTGCTGTTTTTCACCACTTCAGCCATTACCATAATAAAGAATAAAAGAAGCACATCAAATGTAAATTTAATGCCTAGAATCGTTAACCAAAGTTTGACTGTATTTAAATATTTAGTTATTTTTAATTGGAATATGCAAACTTTTTTTTTTTGTCTAATTTGATGGCACTTCAATCTGCCATGCACATTTTGGTGTGTGGGATGATTGAAATACTTTGTGAAGCTCTGAGCAAGCACTAGAAGAATGCACCATCTCTAAATAGATAACTGGTTTGTGATCTGAGCTCAGCATTCTGAAACTTTAAGGTAGAAGAGCATCATTCCAATTGCACACAGTGCTACCCAACAGGAGATGTAATACAGTTGTCCCTACATATTTACGCCTTGTATCCCTTCCCTAGTGATAATGATTGGGCTTGAGTGGGCTTCCTTTTTGAGGAGTATTTTTTTTAGGGGAATCTTTAAGTGGGAAAGATTCTCCTGCCCAGCCCGAGATGTATTAACCATGGGATGTGCTCTAACAAATGACAGTGTTTGAATTTTGTTTATCTAGGTTAGTTTTATATATGTAAAATTATGTAGGAATTAGCTCTGTAGATTCCTTTTATTTTATTGCTTTCTCTGACAATTCTGTAAAAATGTTTATTTCCCTCATCCTCTCAAACTGTGCACTTCAGGACAAAATTGGTTTCCAGGGAGCTGACAGTAGCAATTACAGTGGGTATAGAAAAGAATCACCACCTTCGAAATATTCACATTTTTTTTGCTTTAGAAAAATTATAAAAAATCAAAAACAAGACATACATACTGAGATTAATAAAGGATCCCCCCCCCCCCCCATGTCAATATTTTGTTGAACCACCTTTTGCTTTAATGACAGCCTTGAGTCTGTTGGGATACTTCTCTGTCAGCTTTGCACACCTAGATTGAGCTATTAATATTTTCCCACTGTTCTTTACAGAACTGTTCAAGTTCAGTCAAATTGGATGGTGAGCGTTGGTGAACTGCTATCTTCAAATCTTTCCACAGATTTTCAATAGGATTTAGGTCTGGGCTCTAACTGGGCAACACAAGGACATTCACTTTTTTCTCCTTCAGCCACTGTGTAGTCAATTTTGCTGTGTGCTTTGGGTCATTGTCGTGTTGAAAGATGAACATTCTGCCCATCTTCAACCTTCTGGCAGAGGGGTAGCAGGTTTTCCTCAAGAATTTGATGGTATTTTGTCCCATCCATTTTTCCTTCTACCCTAATCAGAGCCCCAGGCCATGCGGCAGAGAAACACTCCCACAACAGGATGCTGCCACCTCCATGCTTTACTGTAGGTATGGTGAGTTGTGGATGGTGAGCTACATTGGATTTCCGCCAGGTTTACTGTTTGGTATTGAGGCCAAATAGTTTGATTTTGGTCTCATCTGACCATAAGACTGTTTTCCACTTGGTATAAGAATCTTCAAGATGCATTCTGGCAAAGCTCAAACGAGCTTTAATGTGGCCTTTCTTGAGAACTGGGTTTTTCCTTGCGACCCTCCCGAACAAGCCACAATTGTGGAGCGCTTGTGAAATTGTTGTCACATGCACACAATGACCACTCTTTGCCATAAAATCCTGTAGCTTCTTCGAAGTGGCCATTGGCCTCTTGGTAGCTTCTCTTACCAGTTTCCTCCTTGCTCTTCCATCCAGTTTGGAGGGATGGCCGGATCCAGGGAGGGTCCTAGTAGTACCAAACACTTGCCACTTCTTTATTATGGACTTTACTGTGCTCCTTGGGATTGATAAAGCCTTTGAGATTTTTTTGTATCCATTTCTTGTCTTATGTCTGTCCACAACTCTAACACTTTTGAAAGTGGCTTGCCACCCATAGTCAGTTGTTTCCTGCCAGTTGCACTACCAAGCAAGGGAATGCTCCAGGAACAGCTGTTTTTATGCTTCATCACACTGATTACAATTGATCACAGGTGGAAGGACGGCAGTAACGGTGGTCTGCAATGGAAATGGTGCTTACTTACACCTGATTGAGTGTAGGAGGGGGTTGATCCTTTATTAATCTCAGTATTTCTTGTTTTTGTATTTTTTTTAATTCTTGTGAACTGTAGCTGTGATACCTTTCACATGGATGTTATAGATTACATTGAGTAAGTAAAGCTGGTTTGTATGTTTTTATTTAAGGCTGTAAAGCAAAAAAGGGGAATATTTCGAAAGGGGTGATTCTTTTCTATACCCACTGTACAAGTAACTGGGACTCTAGTCCTAGTTACCAGTGCATTGGGTAATAACCTGATGGGTGCAGTCAATCTGTAAAGTTTGTAAGGTTTTATTCACCATTGGGAGTGTCTGAAGAAAAAAAAATATTAATGAACTTTTACCAGTTTAAACTCTCTTGTCCTTTGCTTTTTGCATTTTTTAAAATTATTTATAAAAGTTCAAGAATATGTGTTGTAGTGATTGGTGCTCCTGTCTCTCAGACCTAGTATCCTGGGTTGAAATACTGCTCTGGTTTGATAGTTTTCCTCCTACATCTGCAAAAATGTGGTGGTTTCATTGATAGGTGTGTGTGCCAGTAGGCACAGTAATGGACTGGCAGTCCAACTGGGATTGAGTCCATCCCTTGCAAAATATGCTGCGGTATATCACTTTTCTCTTATATCCCCACAAATGCTTTTAAAATTTTTTTTTTTTCTTTATTGTAGACGCTGTGCATGCATGTACGGAGGAACACATTCCTGCTGGAGAGAAGACTGCTGCTTGCCTTCCAATTTACAGGAATATGATTCTCTTAAATCAGCTTTTGGATAGGTAAGTTACGTTTTTAATGTGTGAGGTTTTTGAGACATCGTCTTGCCTCTGTCTCACGCTGCTTCACCTTCTATTTTTTCCAGGTGTGAAGCTGCAATTCAGCTGTGTGAAAAGATCCTAGTTGATTGTCCTGATTCTCAAAGCCTGCTGGAAACACTTGAAAATCTTTATGTAATAAATGGTGAAGGTGATAAAGCAGCAGAGATGTGGCACACAGCTTTCCGAAATTCCCCCCACAGTGGAGCAATATTTTATTCTGCTTGCAAGTTCCTTGTATCACAGGTAAGCCACACTTCTTGTTTTGTGATACAAGCCACCATTACCCTTGTTGATTTCAGCATTCTAGCCTGGTTGTTTCCACTAGTATTCTGCCGGGCATCCTTCATTTATTTAGATGATGCTCTTATGTAAAGTGAATTCCAAATGAAATATATAATGACCTTTTTACACATTTAAGGTTAAATTAAAAAAATGTTTTCTTCTGTCACTCCCATTTTTGTTTTTTTTTTTTGGTCTTTTTCTTTAGGGAAAATCCAGTGCTGTCTCAGAACTGCTTCAAGAGTTTGTCATGGCTTTCTGTGAAAGTTCAACTGAGAACTCTGTTAATATATTAAGGTGAGATGTAGCACATTTAGAACTCTTGGCCATTGTTGGAATAGTTCCTTTAATGGTAGTTTAGTTTTGTAATAAGAATTAAAGAAGCACCCATCATCATTCAAATAAATAGTGTCAGGGATCAGGAATCCTTGTTGCACTTTGTCTCATCAGGTCATTTCTGGACTTAAAAGTACATACTGCTGCAGATGTTGTGCAATTTTTTTTTCTTGGCAGAGTGCGTTTTCTTTTATATAAACTTCTGGTTTTATTTATTCACTTGAACGGAAAGCATAGCCTGCAGCAATTGAGGATAAAAACCATCCTTGCTTGAACGAACAAAGGTACTTTGTGATGTACATGTAAATGCTGGGTATCTTGTTAACCCAAGCAGATGAGAAGTGACTTGCATCACATTTTGCGTGCACTTCAATTTAATACTTTTAAACTGCGCCAACCCAAAGGTCAAAGCATTTATTGCTTTACAGCTCTGCACAGAGGCCTCTTCAACAAAGCTGTCGTCTTCTTAAAGATAAGGTGGCAGTAAAAGCTGTTGGGCAGGGTGAATACTTCATTGTGTGATTTGGCAAGGGAGATAGTTAATAATGTACACTGTATATATACTTAGACTGTGTCAGTCCTTCAGCTTCACACCCACCAACCCCCACTAATTTACTAATTAATGAATAAAAGGGTGCCTGTTTTCCCCTCTAAGTATCCATTAAGTAAGACCAAGAAAGGCACTGCTCTGACTGTGTGTGTGGAAAAAAAAGGAAAGGTGCAATCCTCCCTTCACTTTGTCTTTAATGACAAAAAGAAACCTTCAGATAATTCTGGGCAGATGTTGGGGCTACTGGAAGATTTGATACCCTTCCTGTCATGTTTGCTGGTATTTTGCCAGTAGTGGTTCATTTTAAACTCTTGATTCCTTGCTGACTCTGAAGTTTTTAACCCTGGGGGAGGGGGAGAGCAATTTTATCAGCTACAACAGTTAGTTTGACTGTTTTATAGGTATTTTTGTGGGGTGGTTATTAATTGCTGGATTGAGGTTGTGCAAGGAAATGAATGTTAAATCCTTATGGAAGGAAAAGCTAAAGTGAAATATTCAAAGGGTGTCAAAAGAACAATCTCACTCAAGCTTTTCAGGTTCTCATGATGGCTGTTTTTTTTTTTGTTTTTTTTTTTTGTATAAAGTGTGACGCATAGTGACTTCCCTTAGTAATTTCTGTATTGCATAGTACTAACTTTATAGAGTTATCATCACATAGAGTATAAACTCTCAATCATTGACAGTGATCAAGCTGATACTGTTGCAAAACATTTTTTTTTTTTTTAGATAAGTTGAAAGTAGAAAAAATATTTCAGTCTGTACAGTTCTTTTAACTATTTCAGAGTGTGTAGTTTCTGGCTTATTTTATACGCTTCGAGACTGATTTTCCTAACTTGGCCTGGGAGAGCGTGCTCCTAGTGGTCCACATGGCTGACTATCTCTTAAGATTCCTCTACACCATGTCTTGTTAGGAATTATCAACAGTGCTTTAACTTTTGAAAATGCTGTGGAAAATCAGTCTATATCTGCACATCCTCAACATTTTTATTTTAAATTTTTATTTTTTAAACTGGCTTTGGTTTGTTTAGTATGTTGTGTCTATGGTGTCATATTTCCAATATATAGCGTTATGTTTCTGCATCAAATGGAGTAGTGACCAGCACGTTTTCTTGTACTTAATGTATAATAGTGACAAAATAAATTGAATCTTTGGGACCATTTTGTTTCTACAAGTTTCTACTTTTTATGCCTTTTTATATTTCACAGTGAAAGTGTTATGACTGCCTTATCTTAAACACATCCTTTAATGCATTTGGATACACTCTTTTGGACAGTAAAGTTTTATGAATACAAAGATGTTTGCAAAAAAATTTCTTTGGTTCAACTTAACATATGTGTTCCGGACATGCTTTCTAGAGATCTTGTTGTGTCTCATTTCATTAAATTCTCTCCTGTTTTTTGTTTAATTGCAGGTATTTTTTAAATGTGCCAGTGCAGTATAACTTCAAAGCTCCATGCATCAAAGAGCCATATAGCAGTGAGCTTCAAGCTCAGGTTCCCTACATGTGGCTTATCTACTGGTAAGTTCTGTAAGGGCATTTTTTAACCTTGTTTTGTATTGGCATCATACAGCAACTTATGAATAAACATCTAATTTTTTTGTGTGGTCATTAGTTTAGCTTAAGTTTGTCAATCGATAGTCAGTCATTTTTCAATTCAAGTGTTTGTTTAGCAGTCTTCACTGAGTGCAGTCTCAGAGCACTGTGTTGACAGGTAATTGCAGTTGATTCATTCCATGTCAAATCAACTGATTTTTCCACTAATTCCATGCATTTCGGTCTCAAAACATTCTGGAAAAATGCTGGGTGTGCCCATGTTATTCAGGAGACATCCTATAAAATTATTTTGATGTAAGATCAGTACTTTCCAAGATACAGCCAATTTTGTGAAAGAGGGGTTTCACAGCTTTATTTTTTCATCGGTTTCTCAAGACCATACCTGATGACCTACACCATTATAGTGACCTGTACCATTATAGTTATAGTATGTAAAGAAATCAAAATATTTGTTCCAGGTGACACCACTTGGTAAGAGCAGACCTTCAAATATAGGAAAAAAATATTTTGCGTCTTTGGCTTTTTCATGTTCAGGCTTTCAGAAAGCATACTTCTAACTGATATAGTCTTTTCCATGTTTAGATACTTACAAAGGGCTTTTCAAAAAGGTTTTAAACAAACAGACTGCATCAGGGTTTGACCAGCAGACCTCTCAAATGTAAAAAAAAAAAAAAAAAAAAAATCATTTTGGGTCTAATTTTCAGACCAGCTTAATGCATGGGAATGTCTTGACATTTTTAAAATTATTTTTTCTGTATCCTACATTGTCCCTTCTTTCTCAAAAAACAGTCTTAACTTTTCTTATGTAAATCTTTAATTTTTATTTTCCATTCTAATCATGGGTTAAATTCACCATTTGTCAGTAATGGTAATCATCAAGTTCTTCATCACTAACTTGGGTATAAGATTAATGGAAAACATAAATAGTCAAAGGTACATTAAGCACAACACATGAACAACAACTGCTTGATTTATCATTAAATATAACACTAATTATAATAGATAGATAGATTGATACTTTATTAATCCCAAGGGGAAATTCACATACTCCAGCAGCAGCATACTGATAAAAAACACTATTAAATTAAATAGTGATAAAAATGCAGGTAAAACGGACAATAACTTTGTATAATGTTAACATTTACCCAAACCCTGTACCAAAGGGTGGAATTGAAAAGTCGGATAGTGTGGGAGACGAACGATCTCCTCAGTCTGTCAGTGGAGCAGGACATTGACAGCAGTGAATGTTAACATCTTGGTATTGCAGAAGCAAGAATGTGACCCATTTCATTTCTGTTTCAATCGAAGTGCAGAGCATAGGGTGTCTTTGTCTTTGAGGTCAAGACGGTACTGCCTCCCACTGACTGTTGTAGGTGCATTAAGCAGTACAATGACACCGCTGTAATGGTACCCAGCAAATATTGTCTCTAGGTGGCCATTGGAATGACTTTGCAGAATAGTTTTGATGCATTAAACATATCAGGCTGTCACCAGACACTCACCAGGTACTCTTGGCCATGGAGAATCGCATTCTCTGTTCAGCAACATGAGAGGGCATCGCGATTTGATATGAAGAAAAGTTGGACATTTTTGATAACTTACTGATTGAAATCTCAGTGATTACCATTATTCATACATGGTGCATTCAACCTATGTTTAGAATGGAAAAGAAACATGAAATATTTGCATAAGAAAAGTAAGGTTTGTGTTTTGAGAAAGAAATGGACAATGAAGAATAAATGTAAAATATTTTTAAAATTATCTACACATTCCAAATGCCGTTAAGATGCTCTGAAAATGAAATACAAAATGATTTTTTGGATTTGAGCGGTGTGCTGTTCAAACCCTGATAGTTACTTTTCTGTTTGCTTTTTCCAAAAGCCTATATAGTTCTTTGATTTTTTTCCTTATTCAGATAACTGTGTTGGTTACAAATTTGTGTTTCTGAGGTCTAAAATAGCTAAAGCAAAAACTCAAATTTGGTCAGTTTTAAGGGGCTATTTTGATCATGCAGGGTCATCTGCACCAAATGTTCTACTTTTATCACGTAATATAACAATTATTGTACCAGTGCAAAGTCTGAGCCTGCTTGGTGGTTTAGTTGTTGAGCTATGGGCTGGATAAAATCAACACCCCCTTCCCCTCGGTAAACTGGGGTATTTTGTAAAGTATTGATCTTTCTTCAAAAAAAATTTACAGGGTGTCTCCTGACTAACATGGGTTCAACTCGTAATTTTTCCAGAATTTTTTTTTGAGTCCAAAGGGCAAAGGCCATTGGTTTATTTAACATGGAGTGACCCAGTTTCAAACTTTTCAAAATACTAATTACAAAATCATACAGAAACACACAGTAAAACAAAGCAGCTACAAACTGATTACCATTGATCCTCATAATGTCTGCCCATTAACACAATAGTTGAACTATGGCCAGTTGACCACATGAAAGAGGATAACAAACCCTAGTTAGTAGAATTTGGTTATAATGGACACCAGCACACAGTCACAATGCTAGAAACTTCAGCAAACTGGCTGCCCAACCATTTCTGGGGATTCTGCAATGGTCTGTTTGGGACAATCTAAAAGATACCACATTATATGACTTTTCCAGCAATTTTCAGGTTGTTGCCTTCATTTACATAGTCTTAGCAAGTGAGAGGCAGTCAGCAGAGTGCTCCCATGTAGACAATCATGTCATGTGACATGCCCATTGACTCACTGCACCTAGTCCATAAGGCCCCCTGATTAAAACAAGCAGGTCTGATTTTGACTTGAGTCATTAGGATGGGCCTTATGTGCGTGGCAGCTGACAATCAATGAACGTTCATCCAGAAGTACACTGCATTTAATGTAGTAGGAAGGAATAAGGAGCTATGGATGTTTTGGACCTCACAAACGGAAGACATTTAGTACTACTTACTAGAATACTTAGATTTTTATAGTCACTTTCTAAATTTAAATGCTGAACCTTGGAAAAAAAAAATATAAATTCTTAACGAAAGGTATGTTGTGGCCTCACTTTCAAACAGTGTCATGGCCATTGAGAAGTCATGTGACATCAGTTGTACTTAATTAAGAACATACGGAATTAGACAAACAAGTGGAGGCCTTCCTGTCTAACACCTAAGCTGTCCCAGTATCTCATCTAGATACTTCTGAAATGTTGTTAAGGTTTCTGCCTCGCATGTCTCGTAGTTTGTTCCAGATTACCCCAAAACTTTGAGTAAAGAAGTGCTTTCTGCTTTAGTTCTAAATGCCCTTCCCTTTAATTTCCCACTGAAGTCCTTGAGTATGAAATTCCCTGTTTAGTGGGAACCAACTTTCAACTTAAGTTAATAAACAAAATACAGCCAAAAAAAATTTATTTCGTCAACATGGTTATCATTACACATTCCATCATTAAAATTGCCCATCCAGAAATTTTGTGCTGTGTGTTCCTATCTGCACTATTTGTCAGAGGTTTACCTTTTTTGGTTGAACATGTGCCAAAGCAGAGCAGGAACATACACCTACTACAGTAAAGCTAAAGTTTTCATTTATTTAACAGTTTTAGTCAATTTACACTTGTCATTCATAATTTAGTTTGTTTGTTTTCACATTAATAATTGAGATTAATTGTTCAAAATTCCTCAGAGAACTTCATTCTGGGAGACTAAACCAAAATCCTGCTTTACAATAGCAAGATCATGCAAAAAAGTGTAATGTAACAGTGTCAGTCCAACCCTGAGTTTAAACAAAGGGTCACCCAATTGGAATCTAACTAATAACAAAATACCTAGTCACCTGGTTTGAAAAGTAAATGCTAAAATTTTTTTTTCCCAGCTTATGGCAATCTGTGCATGCTAGCTTTCCTGAAGCAGCAGATACATTTGAAAGAGCCTTGGGTGTTGTGATGCAGCAAGAAATAGTGCAGAAACTTTGGCTGGAGTAAGTGGAATTCTTGTTATATTTGTTTTTCTTTGTCTGTTTAGAAAGTGTGTTTTTGTTGACATACAGACCCATTCAAAGCCACTCCAGTGTTGTTTTATGTCTCCATTGTACGTGTTTCTTAATAGCTTAGGTTGGAGAGGCGGCGGCTGGATTTTCCATGAAGTTCTCCTACGTGGAGTTTGACACTTTTCTCTCGCAGTCTTTTGATAAAGCATAATGCTCCCTTTGTTCAGGAATGAAACGGGTCTGCTGTACCTCAATTTAAATTACAAGCTTGAAATGTCACTTTATTGTTATGCTTAATCCTTCCTATGCATGTCTTTTAATTTTGTGGCAAATAAGCTGTGTTTGGACTTGCTGGCCCGACATCAATTTTAACGGCTTTGTTTTCTTCTCCAGTTATCTAATTTTTACTAGCAGTAAACTTATTGGATCCAAAAACAAGACCCGAGACTTCAAAATGTTTACAGATCTACTGCATAGGTGTTTGGTGACAGTGCCCACTCGATATACTGTCCCTTTCAGTTCAGCTGAGTATTGGACCAATTTTGAGTTTCATAATAAGGTAAGCACCCTTGCATCATCATTTAAATAATTTTTTGAAACTGTAAGCCATTGGTCTAAGTAAACTGGAATGGAATAGAGAGTTTAGGTGCACTTAAGAGTTTGAACGTATGTCGCATTTAATCTTTGAAAAGTGTACATTTGTGACATGCTTCTTATGTTTCACAGGTGGTATCTTTCTATTTAAGCTGTCTTCCCCAGATGCAACATTCCAAAGCTTTGGAACGGTTCAGATACATCATGCGCACTAATGTTGAACTGGCATTAAGGTATACTAATATAACATAATGTTGTTAGACTGTGAGTCTGTGTGTAATCTTTGTATTTATTTTAGAAATGTTATACATTTTTAGGAGTGATTGATTTGCTTTATGACCCTTTTTATTTGAAAGTAAATTAAACAGATAAAATAGATAATACTTTTTGTAAGAAAGGTGGCTTTAGATTATTTCATAGTGGTGGGCAAACACAGTCTTAGAGAGCTGTTGTGGCTGCAGATTTTGTCATATCCAATTAATTAGGAAATGCCCTGAATCTTCAATTTTCACCTTTTTATGATTCTTCATTTAAAAGAGCTTAATGGTGAAAAGCTGTTTTTTTTTTTTTTTTTCACCAAATATTCCACATTTATTTTGTAAAATCATAGACCTGTACTTAATGTACGACTACTTTTATTTAATAGGCTGGTTACTTCTGAATAGGCATTAGAGTGGATGATGAGTGTCAATTAATACTTTTATTTTTTTGACCGAACCTTGTCACTTCTACTTCCTTGCTCTCAGACAGCTGAAGATGTGCACATACTGTAGATATATTTCACTTTTTAAATGGTTCTCTTATGTACTAGGAATTCTCTATATACTATTTTTTTCTGTCCTCATTTGCCCCCAGTATTTTCTAGCATCTCATAAGAGCACTGTGTTCTTTCCTTTACCCTTATACAAAGTGCCTTGTTTATATTCTCAGGATTCTGCAGTTTCAGAATCAGCATGCCTTTGCCTTACTTGTGCCTCAGCTGGCAACTGTTAGAATGAAGTGAGTTGTGATGAAGAGATTTAAGATGAGACAAGCCTCAACTTGAAAGATGTTAAATGGGAAGTCTGGACCGGCCTTTACTAATTTTACTTTGTAGTGTCTGCTTTTATTAGGGAAAAATAAAAAGGATGCAGAAATTTTGGATAGGCATATTCTGCTTGTTTACTCTCCTTTAGCACGTACCTTTTACAAAATAGTCACTTGTGTTTCCATCTGTGCACTGATGTTTGAACAGAGGACATGCTGTACTGAGTTCTCCAGGAGATTTCCAAATTTACCTCAGTTGTCACTATTGTTTATGCTGTGGAGGCATATGCAAGAATTGCGTGTGCAAGTATCAAAAGGCATTGTAATGTGTACACCTGTGATTCTGTAAATAAGGGATTTGAAAGTGTATTATTCACTATGGGACGCCAAGAAGACTGTCTGAAATGGTTACTGCCTCTCAAGGACATGGCTCATGACATTCGTTTGTGACCCATTACTAGCCTACACATTGCAGCCCTCCCACATCTCCATATGCATCCTTTGTTCTACTTTCCAGGCCACATGCATGGGTCAAGTTTTAGCTGAATCGGTTAGAAAAGACCAAGATAAATACTTACAACAAAGGTGCTAGATCATGTAAGGACAAAGTGGGATCATAAAGCATGAGACAAGTCACGTCTAAGAGCTATGAAGTACAACAATTATGAGCTCAGTACAGAGCCTTTATTATTGAGACCAATATTTTATGTTCATCATTTTATTAGGTCCCTCACAAAGTGAGAACTGAAGAGTCTCAAAAAACGAAATATTCTAAAACCAAAACATTTGACTTAATTAACATCAATAGTCTGTGCTTTTGTTTTTATAAATGTCAACAAAACCAGGCAAAAAAAAAAACAGTTGGCTATAAAGGTTTGTTTACTGTCTTAATTTATGTCCTGTTTGTCAGATTGATTTAAATAAAAACACACATCTGTTGTAGCCTCCAGGACCAAGTTTGCCCATCACCGTTATCAGTGTTTGTTAGCTATGCAAAGGCAGAAAATTTATGTGCATCTTGAGGGTACTATTTTTCCTTAGCTTTTAGATTTAAAATGTTAATTCAATTACTTTCATTATGGAGAACTAATATATTTTTCTTTCAAAAATAAAAACAAATCAGATTTTGTATAACTTTAAAGGTTAAAAAAACAAGAAACATAGGCAACTTGTGTGCAGAGTTGGAAAAGTTGTAGTTTTGCACAATTTTACATGTTTGAGTTTAAGCTAGTTTTGTTTTTATCTGGATTCATGCAGAGAAGAATCAATACTTGAATTTGTTATTGGGGAGAAAACATTTATTCTTTCGATTTAAAAAAAGTAACTGAAATTTAGTGAGTTGGGCAGTTGCAGATTTGTTTGTTTGCAGTTTTCTTGTATATAATATGATAAACAATTTTCAGACAGGACTCAATTTTCCTTTTTTGTTCATATAAATTAGCAAAAACTTGTCAGGATGGTCATCACAGTACTGTTTTTACAGAAGATAAAAATAGTGATAGCAACGTTAGCCTAACGCTACCTCAAAATACAAGCATTGCCACTGCTTCTCATTCATGACTTGAGTCGATGCTTGAATAAACAAGTCCATCAATAGCAGTTTTCCACATCATTGTTCCAGCACAACTAAAGAAGATAACTGTGGTCAGACTACATCTTTGATTTCAAACAGGGTTTGGAGGCCATTGGATGTGTTTTATTGTAGGCTCAGTAAATGGAACAGTGATAATATAATTTAAGCTGAATACTTCTTTAATTAAACTGAAAGATATTTAATTTTAGAGACCCATTTTCAAATCGATGTATTATGAATTTATTTATTAAATGTAGGTTTAGGTGTGTAAATTATAGTTTGAGCTCCAAATCAATGTTTGGTTCCTGTGTCAGTGCTGTGTGTAGCCATGAGTGAGTACAGTGTAACCTACAAGTGCCTTGATGTAAATTATTTTAGGCCGAGACCTATGAGACTGTAGCGGTCAACCCAGCAACAACTTGTTAGCAGGAGCTGCTTACTGTATGCAAGTACTGTATGTTCTCAGTTAAAGGAATGGGTCTTTGTTTTTGGACTGTTTTTTATCCAATCACAATCCTTAGACTTAACCATGGTAAACTGGTGTAACAGGAGCTCATATCTCCAGATAACACCAGTATAATGGTTATGAAGTCTTCATAAGCCACATAACAAGTACCCTGTTTAAACACAGTGTTGTTCATACAGCTGTAGCTTTGGGTAGAGGTTAGAGATCATCTTGCTGGTAAACATTATCTGACCTGAATTGAGTTTTTTTCCTTTGGTGGTGTAAGGAGCACTTTAAGGAACTCATACACTGGATAAATAGCACTTACTGGAGGAAGCAATACCCAGATGTCTTATTTGGGTTTGGTCCAACACAGAATTCACATTCACAGCAGTGATTTGGATATTGTCAAGCTGTTGTGGTCAATGTGCCTCTTTAAAGTTGCATGGAAGTGGGTGGCAGGCAGTAGAAGGCAGTAGACAAATTGGAGGTCAGAAAAGTGTGGCATTTTCCTTGCAGATGTACTGTAATTGTGTGATTGGACACTACATTGCTGCAGTGGTAGCATTTTAAGACATTTCTCTTGGAGTATGTTGTTGAAGCATGACTTAAGTCTGTGAATGAAGCTGTTGATTTACTAGTCGGTCAACATCTGCATCCATTCCCATAATCACAAGCTCTGGGTGGTGACTGAGTGATGGTTACAGTCAGGTTCCTGCACAGGGTTGTTGGGCTCATTCTCACTTGAGAGGATTTTGACCTCAGAATAAAATTCCCGCTCTTCTCTGTCAAGCCCATAAGGTGGTTTGGACATGTAGTTTGGGTGCCCCCTGGACACCTTTTTATAAAGGTGTTCAAGGCATTGCCTACTGGGAGAGCAGTAAAGGACACAACAGACTGACAATAGACACTCTGGAGGGATTAAAGCAATATCTGGATAATGCTGAAGAAGAGCTAGTGGAGTCTTCAGGGGGATAGGTATGCCTCATCAGCTTGATTTCCATATTACAAAATAGATCTAGCTGCACTAGAGAGAGTCTAGGGAAGAGCAACTAAGTTGATTCTGGAACTAAGAAATATGAGCCAGGAGGAGAATTTCAATGAATTCAATCTTTTCATTTTAAGCAAACCTAAAATTATGAAAGGAATTTGTACAGTGGATACAGGCTGTTACTTTAATAATTTTGTAACAAGATCACAGGGACACTTTTGAGACATTTTAAAGGCAGATTTCTCACAAATGTTAGGTTTTCTATTACTTGAAGAACCATAGATTAATGTGATAAATTACCAAATAGTGTGGTAATAGGGTAGAACTTTAGGGACCTTCACATCACAACTTAATGTTATTTTGGACAGTTTATGTGAATAGGAGTAACATGTTTATTCAGCTCAATGGCATGTTCTTTTCAGAATTGTTCCAATGATGCTTATTACTGTGCAGTAGCCTTGGGCACAGGTTCAGCACACAGAGCAGGACTTGCAAAGGCTTTGGTAATGTTCTTTGAGTTGAATAAATGCTAACTGGCAAGTGTGAAGTTAAATGAGAACTGACTACCCACTGCTTATGTCTATAGTGCTCTTTAGTAAGAAGTTAAGTACAATTTTGCCATTATGGATGTAGTGAGAAGTCAACCAAAATGACCCATTTTATTGGCTAACTAAAATAGATTACAATATGCAAGCTTTTGAGACAACTCAGGCCCCTTTGCCTTGCATATTGTAATCTTTTTTAGTTAGCTAATAAAAGGTGTCATTTTACTTGACTTCTCACTGCATTTATAATGGCTAACATGGCACAACATCCTAGTGCTCTTTAGTAGAAAATGTTTTTTTTAACATGGAGGCAATTTAAAATTAGTCCAGCTATCCAAATGTCTCAAACCTTGCTGGTTGTTTTGCCGGATATTCAGTGGCCAAAAAGACTATTTTCTGGTAAGTGGCTAAATGTATAAATTGGCAATGTGAAATATCTGTTGTCATCTAGGTTTCTGCACGAGGAATACACAGAGGGCAATATCCAGCACCTGAGAGTACAAGCTCGAATGTTAACCAGCAGCATCCCTACCTGTCTGACCACCTGGAAAATGTAATAAATCAGATGAGTCTTGATGCTCTTTTCTTTACCCTCCTCGAGGTCTGTCAGTGCTTTTCTGTTATAGGGCAATTGCAGACATACCTTTAATGAAGGAGGATTTGCAGTTTAAGTAGCGATGTTTAAATGGGCATTTTTATTTTTACTCTTCAGTGCCATTGCTGTTGAAAATGAGTTGAAAGGGCGGGCAGAGGTGAGTGTATTTGAAGTGGGGAAGTAAATGTACCTGAGAAAGGTGAGCTTTGTTTTCATTTTGCAACTATCATATCACTTAGCTCTATGTCTTAGTTTTTTCCCCTCTCTCTATGAGAGATTTGACTAATTAGGTAAAGTTTTCTGCATCGTCATATTTTCCATAAAACCAATAGTTACTTTTACTCTAAATATGAAGAGTAATCTTCAGGTATTGCTTTGTTTGCAATTATATTGTGTTCTAATTTAATTTATATTGTTTTATAATTTTGCTGTTTGTAATACAAATATAAGTGTTAGTAAGTAAAATTATTTTCTTTTAGGCACTTACCATTTGCAACAAACACATTTTTAGCAGTGTAACTGCGTAATACATTTGGCATAATAACAATCTATTTAATATAATAAGAATTAGTCCTATTTTCTAAAAAATGGGTTTTTAAAGTTCAGTCCTGTGGGCTGGAGGTTTTCGCCCCAATAGATTTCTTTTTTTAATTTGTCGCCTACTTTTATTAAGCAAATTATTTTCTCCAAATGTTCCAGAAGTATTTTTAAGAACTGGTTGCACAAAATTTTTACTGAAAGGTTAGATGCGTTAATTAAGTATTTTACTTTTTAGTACTTTAAAGAAAAACAATGTTCTGGATATTTAAGTCATTATTTATTAAGAATTACACCACTGGGTAACGCTGAAGTAGCTACCCTTTAGCATCCAGAGTTGCTCGCCTCTTTCCTCTGCTTGTTGCTAATTATTGGTATTTGAATATAATGAAGAAAGCAAACTCCACAGAAAAAGTGAATTAAAAAGACAATGACAAAACAGTTAAGCATGTGCAGATATTGCAGAATAATACACAAATGGCTTACCTAGGTCAGCTAGTTAATGAAATTCAAATAAAAGTAAAAATGTCTGCCAGGTTGTGAAAGTGGCAGGAATGAAAATTTGCAGAAACAGCAGGGACTGAGCTTTAGAACCGTTAATCTAACACTTCAGTAGTTTCACATTTTACTATCCAATGCCAATTCCCTTACTGCACCTTTTTCCACAAGTGATATTCATATGATCAGTCCTCAAAGTAAAGGGTACTGTCCACTGTAGAGCTAGTACACAATTTCAGGTGTTCAATGTATCATTTTATATAATTGTGTGTATATGCCGTTAATGTACATATAATACCTTGTGTGTTATCTATAATGTATGCATATCTATAATGTATGCATATATTACATAGTGTTGGTGTATATTTGTAAATTTTTCAGTTTATATATGAGTGTGCTCTGTTTGTTTGCAAAATATACATAAACGTATATTGGTTTATTATGGATATAAAACACACTAGGACTTAATGTTGAAATAACTATTAAGTCACCAAAGTGATTCCCTAAAATAGCTACAGACACTCAACATTTCGCCAGCAGTTGCCATTTCACTGTAGTGTCTGTTCCTTGCTGTGCATTTCTTTAGAAAGATTGCAGTGATTTGAGTCACACATGGACTGTTAAAGCCCTCTTGATGTTTGTGCTGCTAGCTAAAATGATTAAGATCGCAGATTTTAAGATTATCCTCAATGTTAGTTCTCCCTCTAGGGATCAAATGATGAATGCCAGTCCTCAAGTGCCATTTGTGAATAGACACATCTTGGCTTTTATTCTCTGAGCTCTTGATACTTTTAATATCCACATTGCTACAGCTGTAACTGCAACATGCCTTGAGTAATCTCAAGAGACTGGTTTTGGTCAGTACTGTTAGGAACTGAAGTTTATCATAGAGAAATGGAGGCTGCCTTAGTTTGTTTATAGCATAACTCTTTTGTCATTCTGAATGGCCAGATGTTTTAAAAAAATTAAAGTATTTTGCTATAGTATTGAGTTTTAAATATTAGTTTTTCCACAAATACTGAATCATTCTATCTTGAACATTTTAACTCCATGGACAGATAATAAAAGACGTAAGGTGATTTAGTGTCGCATGGCAGCCATCTACTGATTGAATGTAGTGGTTTGTCTTAACTGTATTTATATATGTATGAGTGTAATAGTTTTAATATTTTGTGGTAATGTGCTATTTGTTTGCAATTCTTCCTTTACACTGATCAGGTTGTAGCCCACCAAGAGTATCAAAGGGTTGTACTGTTTGTAAAGCTTTATTCCCTAGTAGGTTAGAGGTTCTTGAAGGAATGTCTAAGCCGTTGATATGCAAGTTAAGTTTCCACTGTCTAATCGTGAAATAGCTCCATTTGCTCAGTTCACCTGTAAATTTATTAATTTTTACTTTTTAACCTGCCTGTTTTGATACACTATCAAAGAGCCCCCCAAAACATCCAATTAAACAGCGGTGGGCTATACAAGAAATTGCATATAAATGACATAAATTAATTAGTATAATTTAAGAACTGCTCATGGGGAGAAAATAATTTCAATTCTTGAAAGTGAAATGCAGAATCAAAAAAAATGCATTAGCCAAGAAAGCAAGGCTCGTTACTTGGTGTGAGGCAGTGTTTCCAGAGACATGTTTTCTTTCTTTGTTCTCCAGTGATGACAGTCTTCTTTGGTCTTTGTTTTAGAAAGTGCAGAAATAGTTTTCTGCTGCTTTAGATTTTTATTCTGATTTGCCTGTTGTATGCTGACCCGCTTTTTTAAGATAATACTATTTCTCTTCAAAAAGTATTTCAGCAGGTAGAGAACTCCATCGTATATTCTTTAGCATGTGATCCCTTGAATAATTCAGTTAAATAGCTTTTCTGGTGAAACAACAAAGTAGTGTTGCTCAGCAGTGAAAACTGCAGAAAACTGTTATAATTGCAGCCTGGTCACCACCTTTGTGGTGTTTGCAAATTATCTGTGTACCTACATGTTTTTTCCTCTGGATTCTCATGGTTTTTTATCTACATAATGCTTTGGAAATATTAATTTGCCATGCCCCTTAAACCCTAAGTGACCTGGTACCAGGCCGAACAAGGGTTCAAAAACGTTTTTTTTTTAAAAAAAAAAAATCTTTTGCCGCATCATGTGGGTGAACTATGCCACACAATTGACACAAAAAATACCTGGTTTTCAAGCAATGGGTGTCAACTTCACAATCGTCATGATCATATTGTTACAGTATGTGCAGTTGACTACTAATCTGGTATGAAATCATATGTGCAGTGTTTCATATATCTCCAAAAAAATTGAAAAAACTAATTATTCTGTACAAGGAATTGCATACTATGACATACATAAATCGGCATAATATAAGAACTGTTCGTGGGGAGAAAATAAATTCTTGGAAGTGAATTGCAGAAGTAAAAAATGCATTAGCCAAGAAAGCAAGGGTCATTACTTGCTGTTAGGCAGCAATTCTATACATCAGTCAAAGGGTCTCAACCAGTGCCTTGAACCCTCGCTCTGAATGACCAAACATGAGCTACAGGCGTCACACCACTCATCTGAGTGTTTGTGTGCTCTCACATATTACTTCACAAAAACACAGCAAATACAAGTGACATATCACAGCAGGTTCTCCTGATAATAATAATAATTCTTTGCATTTATATAGCGCTTTTCTCACTACTCAAAGCGCTTAGCAATTGCAGGTTAAGGGCTTTACTCAAGAGTCCAACAGAGCAGAGTCCCTATTGGCATTTTACGGAATTCGAACCGGCAACCTTCCGATTGCTAGTGCAGATCCCTAGCATCCCAGCCACCACTCCACCTGATCAAAACAAGTCCAAGCAAGTTATTGTTCAATGCATCATTCATGAGATATCATCCAAAAGAAGAATACAAGCTGGGCAGCCATGACTGGCACCAACTACCTGGAATTTCTGGTGGGGGGGGGGGGGATTTAGCTCTGGCTCAGTACCATCTCAAATTTCATAGCGTTGGATAGCTGAGACTATTATATTTCCTACAACACATAACAAGGTTATGTTTAAACAAAAGGACCCAGCCCAGGCATGCATAATGAACTACTGTCATACCACAGAAGTCTGACTTTTCGTGTGTTTTCACATATTATTTCACAAAACAACAGCGAATATATAAAAGTGATACATCAGTGTTTACAACACTTTCTCCTGATCATTACAAATCCAAGTGCATGTTTGTATGATTTTATCGATCATGAGATATCCTCCAAAGAAGAGGAGCCGGGGAGCCATGACTGGCATCTACCACATCGCGTTTCTAGAGGGGTAGCTGTGGCTTGGTGGGTCATCCCTTTGCAAGCTTCATACCATTTTATAGCTAAGACTGAGATGTTTCCAATGATTGGCAATATGCCCATGTTTGAAAAAAATGGAGAGAGCCATAGGCGAGCATAATAAACAAAAATGTGTTATTTTATTTTTTGTGTGTGTATACATATACGATGAATGTTTGTGTGTATATGAGAAATCATTTATATTTTATATAAATATACATAAAAATATTTTATATGAATATTTTGACCATTCCCTGGTTGGAAAGCTTCTGGAGGTAGGAGGGGTGCCAAATGCTGTAACTATTTCTTTTTGTGTTTTGGAACACCTCAGAGGTGAAAACGCAGACCTGGCATTTACTTGTACACGAGCCATACTGTATCAGAAAACAAAAATTAAAAAAAAAAATCACTGAGTGCCTGTGTTTTTCACCTAGTTCAGCAGCATTTTCTAAGTAAAGGAATGTTTAAATTTGACACAAGCACAAATTCTATTACATTTGAAAAGTTATCTGTCAGGGTTTAGTGAAAAATTTAATAAAAAGGCTTTATTTGGGTGGTCTTTCCCCTCAGGCAGAAATTGCTGAAAAATTCCCCCAAGAGTGTAAGAGGAAAAGTGTCCTGCAATGGCCTAGCACCCTATGTTGGTTCTATTCTTGTGCGTGATGCTCATGGTGTTGGCTTGAGCCATCCAAATCAATATGATGTACTATAATTGGCATCATAATGGTTAACATGTGTGGCTTTGGTAAATAAAGCAGTCACTTGCTGTTTAAGAAAACACTTGCGAGATGTTTTCAGCTGCTGATTGGGTTTTCCATGGATTTCATACAACTTCATTACACAAACTTTTCTTGTTCGTAGTTGTTAGTTTTAAACATGTAGTGAAAGCTGTGATACATGCACAGGTCCCATGTCTTAGCTCTATAATCCAAATAACACAGAATAATGACAGGGGCCGTAACTACTGCAACTGAGCCTCTTACAGTTTCACTGTCAAGGTTGTTATGCCTGTGACTTGAGTAAGCTCACTGTCCCTCTTATATGTTCTTAAAGTTACATAAACGAGGTTGGCGTTAGCAAGGACATGTGGTTATAAAATGTGTGCTCCTATACCCCAGAAATTGGGAGGGTGGGGGATTGCTGTCGGCAATTGTGGGTGGAAACAGAAGAATAGCCATTAAACTGGAAAAGAGAAACCAAGACAGTGTAGACTGTGTTTTCTAGGTTTATAGAATCCTTATTGACCCATTTACCTTTTTACTTGCCGTGATCAATGACATTAAACATCTTCGGTGAGAAGTTCAGCCACGCAGCACTTAATTTCTTGCTTCTATAATCGGTCTTCTCATTATCTAACAAACTGACCAATTCAGGGTCCCACAAAGTGGATACCAACTCTAGTTTGGGCATCGTCCTATCAATGAGCACATTCATAGACATAAAAAATACCAAGATAGGTTGACTTACATTAATTGAAATCATATTATTATTTTTTTTTTTTTTTTACATAGTTGCTTTAGATGATAGCTTATAGTTTATGTATAGTACAAAGCAGCAGAGCACATTACTGATTCCTTATTTCTAGGAGCTTGCCTTGCATAATTCATTACTTTTACACATTGTAGTTCTTTTGAACAGCAGATTAGAAGATGGATGGAGGATAATCTAGAGGCCACTCCTGTTGTAATATTCCATTATAAGCAGTTAGGTTTACTTTACAGTTAGACTAGTCTGTCTCAGCTTTAAGTTATTTTATTTTTTTCCTTTTAATTGGTGCAGTGCCCCTAATCTTGTGCTTCTTTTCTTTCTTTACTATATTACAGGTCCGCCGTCTTTATCGCCAAGCTCTACAGAAGCTGCCCCTCTGTGCTTCGTTATGGAAAGATGTAAATTTTCCTTTTCACCCCTTGAGTTGTTTTTCTTTTCTTTCTTTTAACTTTGTGCTTTTCACCTTTATTGTAAAATCTGCTTCCATTTTTTTTTTTGTTTTGTTACAGCAACTCTTGTTTGAAGCTTCAGAAGGAGGTAAAACTGATAACCTGAGAAAGCTTGTTTCCAAGTGCCAAGAGGCTGGAGTCAGTCTAGACGAGCTTTTAAGTTTGAGCTCAAACAGAACGGAAGGAAAGGATCACTGACCTACGGGTACAGTTAGTCCTCTGTCCCCTCCCCAAAATATCTTAATGGCTTAAGTCAAAAAATTTTCTCCATGGAGAGAGAGAAAAAAATTCTAGTGTCTGCAAGATGCAGATGCAAGTGTCGCTCCTCCCCAGTGCAGTATTCTTTCCTGACGCCAGGGAACATTTTCTGTTCAAGACATCCAAGAGCCAAGGCTAAAGAACTCCTCCTGCTTGGCCTAAATCTGGGCACTTTTAAGAATCTTCTTACATCATGTACGTAAGTATGGTTCTTCAGAATGGCAGATCTTATTTTATTTTTATTTTTTTTTTTTTCCTCTTTATTTTTGTACTGTCGTTGAGTTTTTTACTCAAGCTTTCAAGTTTGATGCCTGTGACATCTTTCTTTTGGTGTTAATGTTTACATGTTAATAGGAGGGCTAAACAACTCGTTCTGTCTTTTACTTTGTCGTACATATATATATTTTTTGTTTTCTTCCAAGAACCATATTTTGTAAATTTTCTTTATTTCAGGATATTAATTTATATAAAAGCGGAACATCAGGTATTTTTTTGAAAGTAATCTCTGCAAATTTATTATGTCGATCGCGTTTCGGTAGAAGAAAGTCTTTCCCCGGGGTCTCTTCTGCTTATGATGAGACTCTGCCGCAGAGACTACTGGAACTTGAAAGTGCAGCAGAGTTTGCTGTTGGCTCCCCATTTTCCACATGCGGAACCTGGAGAAAGAATAAAGGGCAAGAGCTCATGTGCAATCATTTTGTGAAAACAAAAATAATTTTATCAATGTTTATATATATATTTATAAAAAATATCTATATAAACAGTTATAAAGAATATCAAAAAAGCAGTTGAACACCAACCTTCATTTGGCTGTTTTGTATGGAATACTACTTTGTAGTATTGTTATCTCAATGTGTTTATATTAAACTCTTTTCACTATTTATACCAATGACTTGCAGAGTCTTTCTTTAACCTTTCTTGACTTTGTTTTTTGTGTAATGCATTCTGTTAGCCCTGCACAAAATCTCTTGACCCCTCCATCCCAAGATCTGTGCCTGACGGGACAGACTCCTCAGCCATCTGAGGACACTCGGATAACTTAGACTCCCTGGAGGTTTAAACATTCTTATATATATTTCTCTTCTGGTTCGTCCTGCTTCCACTTCTAAACCGGTCCCGCCCACACTCAGCCAACACGCATTTCTCGATTCCTATTCGTCGTCTTCCATGTCACGCACTGTACTGGCCTGCTGACGTAATACAGCCAACAAGTACTCAAGGTGCTGCCACAACGGTAAAGTAGCTTTACCACATTTGCGGGAGCCACCTGTGTCTTTACAACAGCTTCTTACACAGCAAACATCTGAAGCTATTTCTTTAACTACTGATGTATTTTTTCCATCCATATAGCATTTAATTATGGACCTTAAGTGCTTGCTTCTGGTTCAATAAATACATTTTTGACTAATTTATACTTTTCAGCAATCAATATTTGTTGTATAGCACACTTCACGATATGTATTGTCATAAGGTCCCTTACAATACAGACAAAATGTAAAGTACATGTAGACCACAAGCTCTTTATGACAGCGTCAAACTTACTATGCTCCTGCTCTACAAGGAGCTAGGTGAAGATTAGCAGTATCTTTTCAAATAATGTATGGGAGTCTACTGGTGGGAAATGTCCTTGTGCAGCTCTGAGGCTAAGTAAGAATTGATTGGCACAATCATTTCCTTCTAGTGATTAAAAATGGAGGACTTTATAAAGGCGGCAAAGTTTTAAACATGTTGGTTGGATATGCAAGCAAAAAGTGACAAAACTGTTACACCTCCTACGATTCGACTGATTGGTGTGGGGCAGCTCCAGGACTGCATGTTAACTTGTCTGACATTCCTCCCCATTGGTCCTTCTGTTTTCTTGATGCTTATCGTCCTACACAAAACAAGCTCTGTGAGTTTATGTACTGTAAAAAACAAGAAAAAAGACAGAAAGACTTAGGGATCCATCCTGTATATTGCACACAAACAGGCAAATGAAATCAGTAACTCCAGAGAACTGTCTGGTTTAGTGTCCAAATAGGGACAAACTAGGAAGGGAAGGTGCTAGGCTTTTATAGTTGCGAGGGAGGAAGAGGAGGCTCCATGGGGTTCAAAACCTGAAGTGAGGTTAGTAGGAGGCGTGGCTAGCAAGGGAGTGCCGGACCTGGAGGAGTTTTAAGCAGGCCTGTGGTCAGATGTTCTGCAGAAGTGGAAGAAGAGAGGTTGATGCACTTCGCCAGTCCCTGCCCTTATTTTACACCCTCTGTCAAGCCCTTAGCCTGCCTTCCAAACGCACGTGTGTGACAGTAGGCAGTGCATTTACAAACATGAATAGGATGAAGATCTCATCAGTTACACCATGCAGCCAAGAACCTGGGGCTGGTGCACACCAGTGATGAAGATGTGCATTGGCTTGATTGTACTTATTTGTTCTAAGGAGAATTTGACCTTTTACAGAAGCTCTACAAATAAGAAACGGCATCGTCGACCACCTCAAGCACAAAGAAAAGCGGAGAATGCACAGCTTCCGTAAAAGGCTTATATATGAATATGGTTCACTGCAGTGTTCATTTTATGCATATGGTGTGCTAGTGCTTTACTAAAGTGCACAATTTGTGTGTAGTCATCCTTGTATATGGCATAGCCTCCAGCATCCCGAGGCCAGTTACAGATGACCATAGTCTTCCTTTACAGGTCTACCTGAGCAAATGTCTGGACTGTAAGAGGAAGCCCATGGGGTCCAATACTTGGTCAGCAGCACCACTAACTGGTTATCAATTAAATATACAGTAAAGGTCATCTTTCATTTAAATACAAGTACATTTTGGTAAATAAATGACTGACTGACACTTGTACTCTTCATGTGGCATAAAGGAGCATCAAGCTGGAAAGTTTGAAATAATATATAGCTGGATGGTTATTGTGACTCTTCATTCAACAAATAAAGTACCAAGTCTGGCATCAGTTCCTCTCAAAGTAAACAAAACTTAATTGGCAAAATACCTAAGCAGCAAGAACTAGCAGATGAGCTTCATCTTCTAGCTGTGATCATGATCAGAGTGATGCCAACTTGAGCAAACAGTGCAGTGCAGTACCTGATTTTTGTCTTGCAGACTCCTTAGCACTTCAGTCCTGATTGGAGAGTTTCATTCAAGTGTTTGTTAGCAGCAACGCAGAGGTCAGCGTCACCTAATAGATGCGGAACTCTGCAGATCTTGACTAAATGCCGTCTGGCTGTAGTTTGAAATTCCATGTGAACTCAGTTTACTAAACCTTGAGATCATATATAATAAATGGTATAAATTACATGCATTTACAATGGATGAGAAGTTCTACCACTTTTAAAATATTCAAGGCTTTGGGTTTACACTATTTGGGACTCCCCAATAGTGCACAGACTTATTAAAGGAGTTTCTTCTTCACCCAGAGCTTTGATCAAAGCAAAGACGAAGACCTTGAACTTGAGAGGACTGTGTCCACATGTCTGCTACTCTCATGTCTTCCACTAGAGGGCTTCTTGAAGAGCGCTTTAAGAGAAGGCAGTGCACTTAATGGTGGTTTCAGTTGTCTGCTCCTGCAGTATGGGTGAGTAGGCCCAAAGAAACACTTGTGGATCATCAATTAGTCTGTCAAAAAGTCTGCATTTAAGCACAGTCATCCAAAACATGGCAGACGATCATGTGTAGACTTCCCAGTGTCTACTAGTGACTGGCCACCACCCTCAGCTGCATCCTGAACAACTGTCAGGCTGTCTCCTATGACAAGTCCCCCTTCTGCTTTTGAACTGAAGACCCACAATTTATCACGTGGAATAATCTCAAACGGCAGACTGCCAGAACAATGGGTGTCATGGCACAGCTACTCCATCTGACAGACATGATTCTCCCACCATTTTAAAGGAAATTGTTCCCCTCCATGTTGTACAGTCTGCCCTAGTCTAAGTCACAAGGATGCAAATCCTGGCTTGCCAGTGGCTGAGAGGACACCAGTTAGCTTTTGGAACCCCCTGGACCTTAACGTTCAGAAGCAATACAGTCCTTTTAGGGCTCCTGTAACTAACATACAACCTGTAAGCTCCCAAGTAATTCATCTGTGATGGCTTTTCCTGGCAAATGGCTTTAATTTTCCACTTTGAGTCACGGTGTCTGCACGTGCATGTTAAACACATTCGGGCAGGTTTTGTTCCAACCCAACTTCTTAATGAGAAGTTAATTATCTCATGTGCAGCAAAGCACTCATTGCTCAAGCAACATTTTTATTCTTCATTTTAGTTGTCCTGCTTGGTCAGATTTCCCACCCATTATTTTTGTTTTTAGGAGCCGCATTCACCATCTTTAATTATTCCTCATTACCAATAAGTTCTCAATCAATCTTGTTTACAGTTAGCCCTGTGCGGATTTATTGTGAACTTTCTGGTTTAATAAAATATTTGGAAGAAAAATAAAAGTGAAGGACTGAGAATTACCCATCTGCTTCAGGCTACAAATCACTTGGATGTTAACAGAATAAAATTAAAAAAAAAAAAAAAAACTACAATAGCAGAATGACCTGACATAGCAGAGCCAAAATACTAACAAGCCATGAAATTAAGTAAGATTTGTTATTGGCAACGATCGGCTTCTAATTGAACAATCAGGTTGGAACAAAAACCTGCAGCCCTGCAGGAACAACGTTTCTCACCGCTGTCTTCAACCGTCTGGCGTCCTCACCTAGAAAAGGACAAAGGAGCCGCCTTTTCTATCTATCTATCCCTTATATAGTGCCTTTCATATCTATCTATCTTTCTGTCTGTCTATCTCTTATATAGTGCCTTTCATATCTATCTTTCTGTCTATCTCTTGTATAGTGCCTTTTCTATCTATCTTTCTGTCTATCTCTTATATAGTGCATTTCATGTCTATCTAACTATCTCTTATATAGTGCATTTCAGATCTATCTGTTATATAGTGCTTTTCCTATCTATCTATCTAGATAGATATGAAAGGTACTATCTATCTCTTATATAGTGCTTTTCCTATCTATCCCTTATATAGTGCCTTTCCTATCTATCTCTTATATAGTGCTTTATCTATCTATCTATCTATCTATCTGACAACATCTTTATTAGGTATACCAGGTTGGACCCCCTTTTTGCCTTCAGAACCGCCGTAATTTGTTTTGGCACTGATTCAACAAGGTGCCAGTAGCATTCCTGAGAGGCTTTGGTCCATATTGACCTGATAGCATCATGTAGTTGCTGTAAATTTGTCAGCTGCACATCCATGATATGAATCTCAAACCCACCACATCTCAAATTTGCTCTATTACATTGAGATCTGGTGACTGTGGAAGCCATTTGAGTCCAGTGAACTCATTGTCATGCTCAAGAAACCAGTCCGAGATGATCTGAGCTTTGTGACATGGTGCGTTATCCTGCTGGAAGTCGCCATCAGAAGATGAGTACACTGCGGTTATAAAGAGATGGACGTGGTCAGCAACAATACTCAGATAGGCTGTGACATTTAAATGATGCTCAGTTGGTACTAAGGGGCCCAAAGTGTGCCAAGAAAATATCCCCCACACCATTATACCACTACCACCACCAGTATGAACTTCTGATACAAGGCAGGATGGATCCATGCTTTCGCTCTGTAGACTCTACCATCCGAATGTCACAGCAGAAATCGAGACTCATCAGACCAGGCAACGTTTTTCCAATCTTCTATTGTCCAGTTTTGGTGAGGCCATGTTAATTGTAGCCTCGGTTGCCTGTTCCTAGCTGAGAGGTGTGTCACCTAGGGCCTCATGTATAAACGGTGCGTACGCACAGAAATGTTGCGTATGAACATTTCCACGCTCAAATCGCGATGTATAAAACCTAAACTTGGAGTAAAGCCACGCACATTTCCACGGTACCTCATACCTTGGCGTACGCTATTTCTCTGCTCGGTTTTGCAGACTGGCGGCACCCAGCGTCAAAGCAGTGCTACTGTTCCTGTGTGATCACCCTTTCTTTCTTAGATCCACATTCCTGACGCGGCTTTATAAATACACTGAAACTAACTGCATATTGTTTATTAGTGTAATGCATCTGATTGTAATTAACCTGTAGCAATATAATGGGCCATGGAATAGCCAAAGTATTCCAAATACCATAACTGCTTTAGCGTTGTTACTCTCAATGCATCTTCTTCTTCTTTCAGCTGCTCCCATTAAGGGTTGCCACAGCAGATCATCTTTTTCCATATTACTCTCACTGCACCACTCGGAGTTATCACTGTATCTGAGTGGGGAATCACACCAGTAGCTGATCGGAAAGAGAATTATCGGTATACAGCATGAAGCAGACGCTGCCTCAGCCACGGCAAAATGCTTTAGAGACTTCCCAGTACGGACTTCGCGGTTTAGAAAAAGTTTCATCCCAAGAACTCTAAACGCACTCAATCAGTCCATCAAGTGCTCCTTGTAGAACTGTTTACTTATAAGTACAATCACCTCACTGTAAACTTGCACTACAGTTATAATATTGCACAACCTGCGCCACTTTATAAAGTGCGTATTTACATATGATGACGGTATTCATTTTTAAGATGAAATGCAGCAAATTATGTTGATTATATTATATAGATAAAACTTTAACTTCATTTAAATAATCTGTATTGTTAATAATTAAACATGTGAGGACACGGTGCCACAGCACTAGCTAGTTCAGGGATTGTTCCTCCATTGCGTTGTATTCTTGCGCTGACGCGACACTGGAAAGATAGACGGGTAGAATACTTAAACATGTACTATGAAGATATTTCAATGTTCCTTAAAAATTTTGAAGAATCGGCGTTCTAAGCTTACAAATGGCTACACGTCTATTACAGAGCTGATTGTGTGGCGATTGGGTATTTGGAGAAAGAACAGTAAGGACAGGAATTGGAGGTTAGTACGTTTGAAAGAGACAGTACTGCTGTGATAAATTATGTCATTGAAGGTCGCGCATGGCGCAGCAAGCCTCTTGCGTGAGATATGAACAAGCACTGCGCCACCGTGTTCCCAAATTTAATAACATGCTTTCATTCCTATCATCATGAAAAAGATATCACGTATACATCTCAGTATTTTAATTATTCAGAGAGCTGTAATATCACGAATGTAATGGATTATGTGTCCTGTCAGAGAAAGAGAAAGCCCGTTTAAGAAGCAGGTAGTGATTCACACACAGAGCACATAAGCTTTCATATGACACTCAGACGGTGGGCTACGACTTGCCTTTTCACGGCGACTTCGATATGTGATTTCTTTTTTATTTCGGGCACTGTGCGACTTTGTGAACTTGAGCTTTCGAGTTTCTCCGACACTATGTCACTCGATCAACTTTCTTTTGTTGATTATACCACTGTTTAAACCAACAAATAGTACGTTTTTCCTTTGCCTCCACTTGGTATTCGCTGAAATTCTTATATTTTCCCCCGTGCTTTTCCCATTGTCTTTTCACAGAAGGCTATTTATATCGATTTGCATATTCAAAGAGGCGTAATTCTGGTAGGAGTTGGGGCAGGACAGAAGGCGCATGCACGTGCGTTACTTTTCACGCTGATCTGGATTTATGTAGTGGAAGAACGTGAAAGTTTGCGTACATACAGATTCCTGCATCTCGATTTTTCTATGCGTACGCACGTTACCGCTTTTGTGCTTACGCCATGTTATAGTGTGAGTTCTACTGTCTCACCCTTTTGTAGCCCATCTGCTTCAAGGTTTAACGTGTTGTGTGTTCAGAGCTGCTCTTCTTCATGCCTCGCTTGTAACGAGTGGTTATGTGAGTTACTGTTGCCTTTCTATCAGCTCGAACTACTCTGGCCATACTCCTCTGACCTCTGCCATCAACAAGGCCCAGAGAACTGCCACTCACTGGAAATGTTCTGTTTTGTGGACCATTCTCTGTAAACCCTAGAGATTGTTGTGCATGGAAATCCCAGTAGAAATACTCAGACCAGCCCATCAGGCACCGACGACCATGCCACATTCAAAGCCACTTCAATCACATTTCTTCTCCATTCTGATGCTCGGTGTGAACTTCAGTAGGTCGTCTTGACAATGTCTATGGGCCTACATGTATTGAGTTGCTGCCATGTGATTGGCTGATTACAGATTTGTGTTAACAAGCAGATGAACAGATAATAAACTGGCCAGTGTGTACAGGTATATTCATTTTTTTGGACTGAAGCATACCATGATATGGAATCAAATGTACTGTATTTAACTCAGTGTCATAGAAGAAGACAAGCCATGCATTGAAATACTTTAAGTGCGTAATCTTGGAAATGAGTAAATATGGATCAAAATATGCTTAACCTTCAATCTTGAGAAAAAACACAGAGAGTTAGTGTCCCTAGTTAAGAAATCATTCAGCCGTGTGATCAAAAAAGTGCGCATTGAAAGATGCTGCCAGTTTCTGCTAATGCTGTACTCCTTTGGAGTGGCATGGAGGCCTCTGTGCAAGTGTCCTTATTCTCAGCTCTATATTTTGTACGCTTTGGTGACTCTTGGATCAATTTGGTTTTTAAGAAAAGCAGGATCTATAATGAATGACAAATACCAACTCTTCTACATTGTTTATGTAATTGGAAAATGAGTTACAGCAAAAAACAGACTAAAACCTGCACAGGCCCCAGGGTGTCACATGCATATATTTACACATTATGAACAACACCTATAAAAATAAAACGAGCTAGGAGGTGAGCCCCTTCAGTAAACTGAGCAACTCCTACATTAGATCGAGGAGATGCGTGTCGTGTGGAAGAGCATAAGGTAAAAAATGAAACAAAAAAGATTTTTCCTTGCACACACCCAGAGCCTCACATGACTTACAGAGACATTTACACTTCAGATATGATTCTACCAATGTGTACCTTTTGCCGTTATCAAGAAGAAGTCAAGCAAAATGACCCCTTTTGATTGGCTAACTAGAAAGATTACAATATGCAGGCTTTCGAGGCAACTTCTTCATGCAGTTTATAATTTGCAATTGTAATTGATTACATCTTGCCTGAAGAAGGGGCCTGAGTTTATGGGCCTGTGCTGATACCCGTCTGTCACAAATCACTCCTGACACTCTTCTCCACTCATTCCACCCTGCCTGCACTCTCTTCTTAACCTCTCTTCCACAATCCCCGTTACTCTGTTCTATTGATCCCAAGTATTTAAACTCATCCACCTTCGCCAACTCTATTCCCTGCATCCTCACCATTCCACTGACCTCCCTTTCATTTATACACATGTATTCTGTCTTGTTCCTACTGACCTTCATTCCTCTCCTCTCTAGAGCATATCTCCACCTCTCCAGAGTCTCCTCAACTTGCTCCCTACTCTCGCTACAGATCACAATGTCATCAGCAAACATCATAGTCCACAGGGACTCCTGTCTAATCTCATCTGTCAACCTGTCCATCACAATTGCAAATAAGAAAGGGCTCAGAGCCGATCCCTGATGTAATGCCACCTCCACCTTGAATACATCTGTCACTCCTACTGCAGACCTCACCACTGTCACACTTCCCTCATACATATCCTGTACAACTCTTACGTACTTCTGTGCCACTCCCGACTTCCTCATACAATACCTCAGCTCCTCTCGAGGCACCCTGTCATATGCTTTCTCCAGGTCCACAAAGACGCAACGCATCTCTTTCTGGCCTTCTCTAAACTTATCCATCAACACCCTCAGAGCAAACACTGCATTTGTGGTGCTCTTTCTTGGCATGAAACCATACTGCTGCTCACTAATCATCACTTCACTTCTTAACCTAGCTTCCACTACTCTTTCCCATAACTTCATGCTGTGGCTCATCAATTTTATTCCCCTGTAGTTACTACAGTCCTGCACATCCCCCTTATTCTTAAATATCAGCACCAGTACACTTCTTCTCCACTCCTCAGACATCCTCTCACTTTCCAAGATTCCATTAAACAATCTGGTTAAAACCTCCACTGCCATCTTTCCTAAACACCTCCATGCTTCCACAGGTATGTCATCTGGACAAACGGCCTTTCCATTTTTCATCCTCTTCATAGCTGTCCTTACTTCCTCCTTGCTAATCCGTTGCACTTCCTGATTCACTGTCTCCACATCATCCAACCTCTTCTCTCTCTCGTTCTCTTCATTCATCAGCTTCTCAAAGTACTCTTTCCATCTGCTCAACACACTCTCCTCGCTTGTGAGTACGTTTCCATCTGTTATCCTTTATCACCCTAATCTGCTGCACATCTTTCCCAGCTCGGTCCCTCTGTCTAGCCAATCAGTACAGGTCCTTTTCTCCCTCCTTAGTGTCCAACCTCTCATATAACTCATCATTTCTCTCAAAGTCTAATCTGTCCTTCCTATGCTTGAGGCTCACCAGTGGTTTGCACCTTGTGGTAAACCCTCTGTCTTTACTTTCATGAAGTCTTCTCTTGATTGTAGACTTTGGCATTGACTCCCAGAGAGTGGTCTTGGTTTGGCTAAATGTTGTGAATTGGTTCTTCTTCACTAAGGACAGAATCCTGCGATCATCCAGCAAAGTTGTCTTCTGTGGTTTTTCAGACTTTTTGTTGTTGCTGAGCTCACCAGTGTGTTCCTTCTTTTTAAGAATGGACCAAATGGTTGATTTGACCACTCCTGGTGTTTCTGCTATCTCTCTAAAGGGTTTGTTGTGTTTGCTCAGCCTAATGATGGCCTGTTTTTATTTGCATGGACAGCTCTGTGGACCTCATATTGAGAGTTCACAGTGACCGCTTCCAAATGTAAATTCCACACTTGGAATCAACTGCAGACCTTCTACCTGCTTAACAGTAAATGAAATAATAAGGGACCTGCTGACACCTGGATATGGAACAGCTTGGCAGTCAAATGTCCAAATACTTTGGAGCCCCTGAAAATATGAGGACCATGTATAAAAATGGCAGTCATTCCCAAACAGCCCATACAATATTTTTGTTACCCCCTTTGAATTAAAACTGAAAGTCTACACTTCAATCACATCTTGATTGCTTGTTTCAGATCCATCGTGGCGGCGTACAGTGCCAAAATTATAAGAATTTTGTCACTGTCCAAATACTTATGGACCTGACCTTACAATGTTTGATGTGAAGGTATAAAAAATTGTAGTCTTTTAAAAAATGTAAGGCATTGCTGTGAGTAAAAAAAAAGTCATCAGTTAATTTCAGATTTATTATCTTGTGCTCACAGTACAATGACATTCCTATTTGCCTGCAAGACCAACAAGCACCACCACAGTGCTTCCTTGACTGGCATTCTCAATCCTGAACCAAAGTTTATGTAAGTTATAACATCACCCCCCTGGGTTCGTTTCCCGGGTCCTCCCTGCGTGGAGTTTGCATGTTCTCTCTGTGTCTGCGTGTGTTTCCACCTGGTGCTCTGGTTTCCTCCCACAGTCCAAAGACATGCAGTTTAGGCGCATTGGCAATTCTGAATTGTCCCTAGTGTTTGCTTGGTGTGTGGGTGTGTGTGTGTGTGTGTGCTGCGGTGTGCTGGCGCCCTGCCCAAGACTTGTTCCAGTCTTGCGCCCTGTGTTGGCTGGGATTGGCTCCAGCAGACCCTTGTGACACTGTAGTTAGGATATGGTGGGTTGGAAGATGACTGACTGACTGGTTGGACGGTTGGGAGACAAAGTCAGAGAGGTGAGATTGTGATGGTTTGGACATGTGCAGAGGAGAGATGCTGAGTATATTGGGAGAAGGATGCTAAGGATAGAACTGCCAGGGAAGAGGAAAAGAGGAAAGCCTAAGAGAAGGTTTATGGATGTGGTGAGAGAAGACATGCAAGTGATGGGTGTAACAGAACAAGATGGAGAGGACAGAAAGATATGGAAGAAGATGATCTGCTGTGGCAACCCCTAACAGGAGCAGCCGAAAGAAGAAGATTAATATATGTATGTATGAAAATATATTTATAAAATATAATGTAAAAATAAATATATATGTATGTATATACACACAAGAGATGTTCAAAAAGTTTCTTCACTTTTATATTTTCTTTGGAAACGGTGAAGGCGGGAGGAGTAACATCTGAGAGTGTCATACGACTGGGAAAATTGCATTGCAAAGGAAGGTGACTATGTACAAAAGTGATGCAATTTGGTTATGAATTTCTTAATAGAGGTAAAAAAAAGTGTGGAAACTTTCTGAATGTCCCTCATGCATATATATATATATATTTATATATATTGTGGCGAGGAGGGCTCATGCCTCCTCCAGAGCACGAGGGGGCAACCACCCTGGTGGCTTTGGGGACCATGGGAACAGAGCTTAGAAGCTCAACCCTATAGGGGCCCGTGGTCACCGCCAAGGGTCGTCCCAATGCCTGGAGAGCCCTGGTCCTCAGCACTTCTGCCACACCCGTAAGTGCTGGGGAGAAGAAGACCAGGGACACCCAGAGTGCTTCCGGGTGCACAGCCGGTACTTCCACCACACTGGGGAGTGCCGGTGGAAGCTAAAATCGGGAGGCACCTGGAGCACATCTGGGTGTGTATAAAAGGGGCCGCCTCCCTCCATTCGATGGCTGGAGTTGGGTGGAAGTAGACAGTCTTGGAGGAGAGGAGTGGAGGCGGATCTGAACAGGCAAAGCCATTTGGAAGAGGCCTGGACTGAGGGGTGATTCTTGCTGCGGCACTGGGGTGTGTGTGTACTTGTAAATAGTAGTTCTGTAAATAAATGTGTGTGGTGCTTTAAAAACAATGTCTACCTGTCTGTGTCCGGCCTGTTCACCACTATATATATATAATATAATATATAATATAATTAATGTAAAAAATATACAATATCATACTATACCAGACTATTATCAAATATGAAAAATATAGATTGACAGAAAATTCTGTCTTTTTACAGAAGCTCAATAAATAAGTAAATATTTTGACAAACAACAAATCCTCTCTCAAATACACACCATAAAATTTAAGTATGAAAAAATAAATATGAATATATTAAAGTCTGAAAGTACTGAAATATACATACAATTATAATGTATATAAATTCACAATTAACTATCCAAATCAAATGTTTCTAACAAAAACGTATGAAATTTAAATAAATCAATGCATGTATATATCAATATGTGGAGAAAAAAATATCTAAAATAAAGGTAAACATTAAACAAACAAGTAAATTAAATAAATTACTACTCTGTATTTTGCCTGGCATCTCCTGCTGCTGACATACAAAAATCGACTCCAACTCTACAAGGGAAAGAGGGCTTAGGAAATTAATCAATTCATGTATCATAAATAGCAGGCCGTGTTTAGTTTGTAAATAGTTTTTATTTACATTTCTAAAAAAATAAAAGAAAGCTTTGGAGTTTTGCAGATTTGAACTCCGACTTCCGTGGTCATTTCTGTTGTTACAATGACATGCTGTGGCCACAAGATGTCACACATTTCACTTTTATTATTGTAGCAAACTATTTCAGTCTTTACATTTCTTGTAATAACTGTTAGACACACATTTTGGCGTCACAACCCTGTGAGGGGTCTTTTGTATTGTAAGTTAATATATAATCATTTTTTGCTTTATTAATAAAAATTATCTGAATTGATGCAGGACAATGATGCTGTTAATAATAATTAATTATTATTATTATTTCCATTTACTGTAGATAATAATAAATAATAATAATAATAATTCATTACATTTATATAGCGCTTTTCTCAGTACTCAAAGCGCTATCCACAAAGCTCTTCAGTGAGTGGGGAGCCACTTCAGCCGTCACTATTGTGCAGCATCTGCCAGAACGCTCACCACCATTAGCTTTTAGACGGTGAAGTGGTAAGAGAGAGAGCCAACTATAGACAGGGGATGATTAGGGGGTCAGAATGACCAGGCTGTGGATGGCAATTTAGCCAGGACAGTGGGATACACCCTACTCTTTACGAAGGATCACCAGGGATCGTTTATGACCACATAGAGTCTGGACCTCGGTTTTACATCTCATCTGAAGAACGGCTCCATTTTTACAGCACATCACTGCACTGGGGCATTGGGATCCACTTTCAGACCACAGGGTAGGTACCCCTTGCTGGACTCACCAAAACCTCTTCCAGCAACAGCCCAAGCTTTTTCCTAGATGGTCTCCAACCCAAGTACTGGCCGGGCCCAAACATGCTTAGCTTCAGGTGGATGAAATGTTCTGAAGTGCATGTGGAATGACTGTATCAAATTTGTGACCCCGAACAGATTAGTAATTCTCATTCCTTCACTTCTTTTTCCTCACTTTTATTCCATAGAAACTTTATGATGAGCTCACACAGCTATAAATGATCAAGTCAGATGTAAGCTGCTGCTTCCTTTGCCATTTGCATCTTACTACTACTTTGATAAGCAACCCTGCATCATTTTTTTCTGCCTCCCTCCAAATGTTTCCCCCTTCTGGGAATGTTGTCCTTCATGTCCTCAGGTGTTCCTTGGCTTGATTCTCTTAGGGTTCCCTTTTAAGCTTCGGTTTAATGCTTGTTGGGTTTCTTAACGTTTGTCCTATCAGACTTCCATCTCCTTTTTCCTGATCTCATCCTCTATATTAAACTGTTTTGTTTGTTCCCACAAGGTAGGATGTTAAATTGTGTTTGGCCAGTGAAGCTGAAGAATTTTCCGGAGGCATCTATTGACAGATGTTTGTAATTTTTTGACTGAGATCTTTGTGTATTTGCAGGTTTGAATGGATAGTACCTTAGAATTCCAGGAGCTTCATGTAAAAAACCATACTTATATTCTGTGCTAAAAATGTGTTAATGCTTGAAAGGCAAAAACAGAGTACACACACACAAGAAAAAAATGGATTTATGAAACCGTATGCACTCCAGGTGCCATGATAAGTTCCTTTATAAATTTCAAATCAATGAAAATCTATGTATATGTGCATGTGATTTTAGCTATCCCTGTTACCGCCTGTCATCTATATCAGCGTTTCTCAACCTTTTAAGTATTTTCAACCCGAATTTTCATAACAGTTTTAATTGAGCCCCCCTAACATTTTTTTGAAACTCTAATAAAATTTATTCCTATATTTTTTGCTGCTGATACACCGCTACAAGTTTAAAATTTTCCTACGAATAGTGAAATTATGCCACATATGGCAACATTGGTGTCCCCACAGTTTGAGAATCACTGATCTATAGATTGTCACACACGTGCGCATAGGAGGCAGCTAAAGAGCTTGAGTAAGGGCAATTACGAGTATTCCACCTGGCCCTGTTGACGTCACTTCCGGGTCCAAGCCTATGAAGGAAGACACCTTGCTGGCTCCAGCCCCTATGATGTCACGTCCGGGCTTGAGCCTATGGCTGAAGACCTTCATGAGCCCAACCCCTTTGTTCTCACTTCCTGTCTTCCCCTTTAAAAGCCTCCACCTTTGCCTTATTCCCTCAGTTCTGTTTTGGACTCGGTTTTGTGCACATCAGTGCTGTATATAACATTTTGCGACTTTGCAGCCAGGATACCAGATATATACGGGTGGCTGCCCCAAACCTTGCTATGACTCTGTGTGGAGTTTCTGACAACATATAAATGGCAAACCCCTCACTGACTTATCACTAATTCTCCCACTTTCCATATAGGTGGGAAGTTTCATGTGCTCATCCTTTAAACTGTACTTACAAACGTTAAGTATGTTTGTCTAGATGCATGCTCAATAATCCAGGTAAGAAAATTCTAGAAAGTTGATTCAGTTCATCTGGACATAGTTCTTTTCCAGGGAGATATGTTTCATCAATCATCCAAGTGACTTCCTTGGTCTCAGTTGACTACAGGTTTCTCCAACATTATAAACAGTACCTTTGCATAATGACCGAAACTAGCACCATTGATTAACAATACAGCCAACAGAGAGAAGGATGCCAGACACAAATCGAGGATGTGGACAAGTGGGTGAAGAATCTGTCTGACAGACAAACTCACCGAAGCAGAGAAAAACGTCCTTGCTAAAGGGTTAAACTTTGCTGTCACACCGAAACTTATCCCGCTAGTGGAACTGATCAGAGCCACAGAGTCAGCAATCAGAAACAACAACATTGTAGATGTGGAAGCGGAGCAACTGCAGATAAAAGTTTCGGCATGTTTCAGCAATGCTAAGTACCCGGCACCCAATATCAGTATTGAGGAGAGGTAGGCTCTCATGGCACTCAGTAAGGACAACAACATCATCATCTTTCCGAAAGACAAGGAGAGGTGCAAAGTGTTGGTGAAGCAGACGGATTATCATGAGAACATTTTGTCTCTGCTTAGTGACAAAAACACTTATGAACCCCTAAAACAAGATCCAAGTAGTGGTTACAGGAAAAAGATGATAGATTGTCTCAAACAGTTAGTGCATGACAACGCTATTGACCGGACCTCATACCACAGACTATACTCAGGGGAAGCTACACCAAGTCTGTGTGGTTTACCGAAGATACATCAACACGATGCACAGTTAAGACCCATTGTCTGCCTGATTAATTTGGTTACATATAACATCTCAAAGTTCCTGGCCGCCATCCTCAACCCGTTGGTAGGCAGTTCAAAACACCATATTCAGAACACTTTGGATTTTGTGGAGAAGGTGAAAGATGTCATTATGGAAGCAAAGGAAACTATGGTCTCGTATGATGTTACATGTCTATTCACTTACGTTCCAGTTACGGAAGCAGTGGACGTGGTCCGTAAGAGATTACAGGATGACCCCACACTCAGTAAAAGGACCACTCTCAGCATTGACCAAGTGTGTCTGCTCTTGGAACCGTGTTTTCAATCCACATATTTCATATACAAAGGCCAGTACTATAGGCAGAAACATGGGTGCTCTATGAGTTCCCCAGTTTCACCTATTGTGGCCAATCTGTATATGGAAGAAGTGGAAAAGAGGGTGCTATTATCTTATCCTGGAATACCACCGAGCCATTGGTTCAGGTATGTGGACGACACCTGGGTGAAAATCAAATCTCAGGAGGTACCACAATTCACTGACCACATCAACTCAGTGGACATACACATCCAGTTCACCAGGGAGGACATGAAACTTGACAGGATTGCTTTCTTAGATTGTAAAATTTCCAACAGCAATGGGGAAAGTTAATGTGTACTGTAAACCAACGCATATGGATCAGTATTTAAGGTTTGACTCTCACCATCCACTAGAGCACAAAATAGGTGTCATCAGGACTCTACAACACAGAGCAAACACCATACACACAGACACAGCGGCCAGGGCAGCAGAAGAACATCATATCAAACAGACCCTGAGAAAATGTGGTTATCCCAGCTGGACTTTTGTCAAAGCACGGAAGACACCTAAAGAATGCTCTAAGCAATCCAGGTGAGAGGAAGGACAACTGCTGCCTAAGCGAAAATCTTTGGTGATCCCTTATGTGTCAGGAGTATCGGAACAGCTGAGACACATTTTTTCAAAACACCAGGTATCAGTGGCTTTCAAACCCCAAAACACGCTACGGCAAAAATTCGTCCACCCCAAGGACCAGATGCCCCGGTACAGACAGAGTAATATAGTTTATGCAGTTAAGTGCCAAGAGGATTGCCGTGAATTATACATTGGAGAAACTAAACAACCACTGGCGAAGCGGATGGCACAACACAGAAGAGCTACCTCGTCAGCCCAGGACTCCGCAGTCTATTTACACCTACAGGACAGTGGTCACTCTTTCAGTGATGAAGATGTGCACATCCTGGACAGGGAGGAAACGCTGATTTGAGCGAGGAGTCAAGGAGGCCATTTATGTGAAAAAGGAGCGACCATCTCTGAACCGAGGTGGGGGCCTAAGGGTACATCTTTCACCATCTTATAATGCTGTGATTGCAGCCATTCCCCAACTCTCTGTGAATGGTACTCATGGCCATTGATCAATGGACAATTTGTATATCATTGATCACACATCCCATTGTTAGTCAATGGTGCTAGTTTCGGTCATTATGCAAAGGTACTGTTTATAAGGTTGGAGAAACCTGCAGTCAACTGAGATGGCGGAAGTCACTTGGATGAGTGATGTTAACTATAATTAACTATGTCCAGATGAACTGAATCAACTTTCTAGAGTTAAGTATGTTTCATTTTGTGCCGTGCCCCGTAACAAACTTTCGAAAATAACGTCTTCTTTTATTCAGTTCTCACCATTATACTGTAAGGAACTTTTGAAACTGACATCTCCTTTTGGCGGTTTCATTCCTTATTTCCGTTAACAAAGGATTTATTTCACAGCAGAGACGCACAAGGGCCATCCCCAGTCCCCCTTCCTTTTTCCGCACGGCCACTGTCCACGCACCTACCAGGTGGTTGGCTCCCTGGCTATATACATTAATGACATCCCGCGCTCATGTGCCTGCTCACTCGCTTCCTTACTTTCCTCAGCTGTTCGTAATGCTCATTGCTCCCTTCTTTTTTACTCCACTGCTTCAAGGGTGGAAGGACTGCTCATTCTTCTTTCAGACTACCTCTAAACCTCACTCATACTGATTCCAATTCAAACGCCTCCAATTTCCAGTAACGGTCTGTTTCGCTATGACAATAAATAAGTCACAGGGCCAGACACTAAAAAAGGTCACCATTGACTTGACACAAGATTGCTTCTCACGTGGCCAACTGTACGTTGCATGCTCAAGAGTAAGCTCAGCAGACAGCGTGGTCATTTTACAGCCCGAGGGCAGAACTGCAAACGTCGTTTACAAAGAGATCCTTACATCCTAAAAATGTGCATTTCTCATACACAACATATAAAATCATAAATTAAACTCTTTACAATCATCAAATTCACTCTCAATACTAAAATAAGCCTACGACAATAACATTGACAATCATGTTACATTATTTTTAAAATGTTTCCTTTTCTTTATCGTACTACTTCTCCACTGTGAAGCACAGGTATTTTGCTTGTTAACTATATATGGCATAAAAATGCCTTTTTAGTATATTCACGTTTAAGACGTGCCCTGTCTCTTGTCATGTTAGAGAACTGGGACTCTGTGAAGTGTGGTTTACCTCTTTTGGGGAGGAAACTGGGGGAAGGTTTGGCAGGGTAAAAACAGCAAATTACTATTTATCTATTCTTTTTACCTCCACAATTGTAAGTGCCAACATAATGACAAGGTCTTTAGCCATGATACTTGGCAATAACAATATGAAATCAGTGTGAAGGTTAAATCTTGAAATGACACATTACTTTGACTTAAGATTACAAAATGTTCCCTAATGTTCAGAAGCTGTATCTCTCTGACCAAACAATGAACTTTGTAAGCGGGAATGTCAAAAACCTCAATCATGATCTAAAGAGGAAAAAGTACTCTTCCACCTCACAGGTCCAAAGGCTAAGATAGTGAGTTGGATAATGGATGGATGGATGGACTCACTTAATAAGTAAGGACCAGTTTTGATTGCAAAGAGACTGGATTGGTCATTTTTTTTCATTCTAGCTCTATATAAAGAAAACCAGAAATGTGGGAGTTTTAATACATAAAGCAGTTCCGTTTGTAGCTTCAGGCATATGTCGACCTTCAGGGCCAGATACTATCATGGTAATGGAGAATTTTATAATTCTAAAGACATTTTAATAAATATATATGCACCTAATGTGGATGATAAAGATTTTTTCAGAAATGTATTTGCCTCAATTCCTAATATGAGCATTAATAAAATAAATATTGCTGGATATTTTAAATCCACACCTGTGTTGATGTTCAGACGCAGTGACTGTAACATCTAATACCTCAAAGACACTCACAAAGTTTGTAACAGATCATAACTAATCAGAACCATGAAGATTCTTAAAACCTATTATTAAATATTAATTTCTCTCACTAATTACACAAGAATTGATTATTTACTCATCTATAATAATTTATTGCCTACTATCAAATCTTGTAAGTACAAAGCTATCCACATCTCTAATCACGCTCCTCTGATCTTGGAGCTTGAATTATTGAGCCCCACACACTTATTTTGTAACCAAATTCATTACCAAACAATTATCAATTATCATGAATACACCGGGTCTCCAAATGAGGCACTTTGCAGGAAAAGACAGGCTATGCAATTCGAAATTTAATCTCTTTGACAACAAAATAAATGGAACAGCTCATCTTTAAAATGTGACATAATTATCATGAACAGGGAGGGAAGGTTAATAAGATTTTAGCCCAGCAAATCCACAAGCAGGAAGTTCACAACACAATAACAGAAATTAGCAATGGAAAAGGAGATACAATCATTGACCACAGAAAACTTACACATTTAAGGAGTACTATAAGTCCTCACATTATACTTGGTTTAAAGAAGGAGACAATCTAAGAAGTTTCTTGACAGAATACAAATAGCTAGATACTCTTAGTGCAGAAGAACTGTCAAACCTCTGACACTCTCTGAAATACTGGATGCTATAAACTCATCTAAAGTGGGATAGTAGCTGGCCCTGTTAGCTACTCAAGTAAATTTTATTTTAAAAGAAATTCAACTAAGTTTGCTCCATTATTATTCGCAACATTAATGGAAGCTAGACACAACAAAATTTTACCTCAAACTTTTCGCCAAGCTTCAATTGCACTTGTTCCAAAGAAAAATCAAGACTTACTAGAATGTGCATTATACAAACCAATTTCACTTCTAAATAATGATGTTAATATACTCTCTAAAGTTTTAGCTAGAATGGTGGAGAAAGTGATTTCTTCTGTAATATCACAAGACCAAACTGTATTCATTATAGGCAGACACTTAACTTCAAACCTTTGGCGGCGATTTAATATAATATACTCACTCACAAAATGTAAAACACCAGAGATTCCATTATCTTTGGATGCAGAAAAACCTTTTGACAGAGTTGAATGGGACTATCTATTCACCACACTGCACAAATTCGGTTTGATCCAAATATATCTGCTTGGATAAAATTTCTTTATATCAGTCCAGAAGCCTCAGTTAATATTAACAACATGACTCAAACTACTTCAAACTAGAATGTGGTACTTGACAAGGGTGCCCTCTGTCACCATTGCTTTTTGCAATAGCCATTAAGCCATTGGCTATTCATTTTTGTTATACATCAGAGATAAAGGGGATTATGAGAGAAGGACTCGAACAGAAAATATCACTATACTCTGATGTTAGGGTACTTTATATATCAGACCCACCTAATATCTTTAACATTGGACATTAATGCATTATCAGAATTTTAAAAGGTATCTGGACTCAAGATTAATTTGAATAAAAGTGTGCTCTTTCCTGTGAACTCTCTAGCACACAATATAATGAAAAAAATCATACCAGATTTAAACAGATGCTCCACCCTTCATCTTACATTAGCAGGGAGAATCAGTATTGTCAAGATGAAATTTGGTGCATGAATCTGTCCATCACATGAATTCTTGGTTATGTTTACTATTTCTGTTGGAATTCCATAATCTCTAAGTAGTTTCCATAGGGCCTGACTACTTATACTGTCAAAAGCCTCTTTGTAGTCTCTGAATTTGATATATACTGGAGACTTCCACTCAAGAGACTGTCCCACAATTAATCGTAAGGTGGAAATCTGATCAATACATGACCGATATGGATGTGCTTGCTCATTTTAGCTGTTTGTCTATGATGTCTTGTATTCTCTTTAAAATCATTTGGTGGATTATTTAGCAGGGTATTGAAACCAAAAGAGTGCCACCATTGAAGAATCAATGAAGGCAACACTGGCACTCTCTTTTGAGCCATCCACCCTGTGATGGCAGGGAGGTTGGATGGAAACTTACACTGTTGAGATTCCAACCAACCATCTGTGTCTGGGCAGTGAAGAAAATCTCCCTCATGCAGTGGCAGTTATGGCCACTTACCCTTTGACTCTGTGTTCCTTACACAATGGCTCTCTCTATCTCAGGTGATCATGTGGACACTGCTAGCCGCACTGAGTGCCTTCCTGATGGGCCCCAATTGTCATCTTTGAGAAATTGTTTAGGGTTCATTCTCTCCTTCTCCATTTCTTGAGCCATTGTCCTTGAAACTGCAATGGTAGAATATAAACTCACAAACTACAAGATGCCGCATGTCTTGACTAGGAGTTATTCTTTCAATTCCAGTGGTATTACTTCTCCCTTCTGTATTCTTTCAGTATCTACTTTGAAGGCTTACACAGGTTATGCTTAAGCTTTATAACACACTAGTGCGGCCTCACCTGGAGTACTGTATTCAGGCTTTGTACACGGAGAGTGACCAGGCTGATTCTGTGACAGCACTCTTCTTTACTACTTTGCTACTGGTTTTAGTTGTTCTACTCCTGCTGTTATTGGCTGCTGCCTTCTTTTAACTTAAGGTCTTTTCTTAGTTTCTACAGAGAGCCATTAATTTTGTTGACATCTCCTTGTAACTAACGCTCCTTGACAAGTTGACTTTGACTTCTGTATCTATACCAGCTACAGGACTACCGTGAAGATCCTATTATGTAGAAGTAGTTTCATATCGTGAAGTCTACGAAGCAGAAGTTTTGGGTGGGTGTTTTGTTGAGAGGAAAGCTGACATTTACATCCAGTACTGAAGAATCCCAAAATTTTTGTACCGTACCATTTTAAAATGTGGGTATTTTTCTGTACTTTTACGGTATCAGTATACCATACAACCCAAGTTTGGGTAAACTGCCTCCAAATCTGAACTCATCTGTCCAGTACACCTGCTGCCATTATTCGGCACCCCAGGGCTTGTGTTTCTCTGTTTAGGTGAGTCTCTGGGGCTGTTTCCACAATGGCTTTTTGGTAGCAACTCCTCCATTAAGACCACATCTGACATGATGTTTATGGACTGTACAGGAGCGGACTTGAGTTTCAGCGGTTTCTGTCAGTTCAGAGCTGATAACTGGTCCTGGAATTTTGACAGTTTTAAAAGTATGTTAGTTTGATGGGTCTCTCATCAGCTGCCCTCATTGTCCATGCTTAACTACTGTGCTTCTGGTCCTCAGCCTTGTCTGTCTTCTTGTGCTTCTTCAGAAAAGCTTGGTCAGCCTATCCTGAAACTCCTGTCTGCTTGGGAGAGAATGTAGAGGATGATTCCCTTGTGTTGTGTTGCTCTTCTCACACTTCTTTCAGAAGGGATCCTACTTTGTTGGGCCCTTAACCTGAAAATTGCTCTAGGGGTGCTGTACAAAGAGTGACCCCGCACTCTGACCTCCCCCTTGGGCATTAAAAAAGTATATCAAATCAAATCAAACCTATTTCTTCTGTCACCAATTCCCTCCCCCTCCCCTTTACCTTTCAGTCTGGTTGCCCTTCTCCACCCATTTCTGTTGTAGTTTGGTTTCATCGACTCTTGATGTTCTCAATCCTTTGCACCTCTATGTTTAATCATGCACTGGCACAGAGACGTATAAAGTCAATGGGTTTGATCTGATATAGGTTACTCTCTTTAAGGAAATAAAAAAAAGTATCTGCAATGTTTAATTTGTTGAATGATGAACGTTCAGAAATCTCAAATGTACTCTTTTCTGCTGAGACATGAATGGCAGAAGGCAAAAAAATAAACATCTAAGGCAAAATATCTATAAAAAAATTGGGGGTGCTCAAGACTTTTTCACAGTACTGTAAGTCTATGAAGCCCCTCCTTTTTATCTATAACCCCTTAATATCCTTTGCTATGCGGATCCAATGTTTGCATTAAAGTGCCCCTGCAGGATACCAATACCTTTTGTGTGCAGTTTTCTCATATATTTTGTACCGTGCCTGTTATAAAGTGTTCTTTGACATCGATATCACTCTTCTAGCACTACACTAGATGATACTTAGATGAACTTTCTTTTGTATTAATTCTTGGCCCAGGATCTTCCTATCCTAGGAGCGCCTTGAGACGTGTCTTTAAAAGCATTGGCGCTTCTTTTTGCCAATGCCATGCGTGTTCTCCTAAATGCAGCTTTGATTTTCCTTGTTTATAGAGGAGTGCAGTACACTGGTAGAAATTTGTCAACCGGTAGAAATCTTCATACTGTATATCATTTTAACTGTGGTTGAGCACATCAGGAAGCAGCCTTTGTTATTTGTCCTTGTGAAACAATGCAACTGTGGAGATGGCAAATAAGGCAACGACGCAGCAGCTGAGGCTGCCTTCACACCCACATGATGAGCGAAATAAAGAGATGGTTAGGAAGAAAGGTGCATGTTCAATCCACACAGAGCTAAATTTCAGCGTTCACGTGCAGTTAAGTAGGGTACAGCCTACATGTCCTAAAACCGACAGTTTCAGTGCTTGAATTTAGATAAACATTGTGTATTGCAGAAAATGCATGAAATAATCATAATTGTGGGCAGTGGAATCCAATGGCAGTAGGACTACAGCTATGATTGTTTTATTAAGGTTCAAATTTGTATTTTGTGCTGTTATTGTAGCGACTCGACTTGTGAGAGGTCAGGCAGGTGAGACTGCAGTGGGGAGCTTAAGAGGAGGGGCGATGAACTGCGGCAAGTCAGACCTGACAAAGGAAAGAAGACAGCCAGGGTGGCATGAGGGCTAATGAGGACAGCTACCTCCTTTGAAGAGGAACAGCAGAATCTTTGGAGGCCTACAGCCAAAGCTGGTCAGGGTCCTGCCTTAAAGGGACAATAAACGATCCTTTCAAGGACGGACTATTAAACAGCTTGTTGTGTCTGTGTGTCAGTCCTCCTGCCACAATTCCTCAGGTTGTTACGTTATGTTTTGTATGATGTATGACGTGATCATGCAACATCACGCTTTTCTTTCTCGTCAAAACTAAAGACTGACAATTCTTGAACGAGTCAGTTCAATTAACATGATTTCCGCAGAATGCTCACGTATGCATTTCATAAACAACTGAACAAGCAAAAATAATGCAGAGATGTGCAAAATTAGGAAAATGAAGCTCTACAAACTAATGTCAATTATTCTGTGCTGCCAACAGAAAATAAGTTTATGATTTAATGCAGGCATGCAGATACTTTAGACCAGTGGTTCCCAAACTCGGTTCTGAGGACCCCCTGGGGGTTAAGCTCACTAATTAAGTGAGCTGTAGCGAGCTGAGGTCAATGAAGAAATGACAAAAGTAATTATGTTAATGCATGTTCATAAAAATTAAACAGTTATATGTGGATAATGTATTTTTTGTTTTACTTTGTGTTTATGTTCATCCTGAATTCCATTCTGCCTTTCCATTATTGACTAATTAGTGGGTTTGACGCTGAAGTAGTTGCAGCCTTCCATCATTTAGTGTTGTTCACATGGGTGTCTGTTTGCTCGTTTATAATTGTCACTATTAGGATACAATGAAGGGAGCAGACTACACAGAATAAGGAAAAAATAGAAAAAAAAAGAGTTTTTAAAGCTATAGTATTTGTAAAATGTCTTATAATGTATAAATCATACTGCTGTGCTTTTCTGAATGTAGAATAAGGGAAGAGAAAAAGAGACCAGCTAATTAAATGAGATCCAATAATAATTGTTATCACTGATTATGAATCTGGTTGGAACAAAATCCTGCAGCCACAGGGGGACCCCGGGGCCGAGTTTGGGACCACTGCTTTAGACAGTCTATGGTAATAATAAGGTAGACCTGGATTAACAATCTAGCAAAAGAAGTCCAAGGATGGGGCACCATAGAGGTTTTAGAAAAGCAGGAGGACAATTTTAAGTATAAAATAAATTTATAAATAAGCAAAAATAAGCATTATGCAGGCGATGGGTGTAACAGAACAGAACAGATCAGATGCAGAAGACAGAAAGGTTTTTACACCTTTTGATCCATGAATGTCAAAATCATGTATTCAAGGTTAAAAAATAATGGAGTGTAAGGTGTTTTGTTAGGTACAAATAATATTTCTTCATTAGAATATGAATATTTTTTTAACAAAAAACTGCCCCCACCATCACTTTCTGTAGAAAGAGGATTTTGAAAATGAAAAGGTTTGCTCTTGAGATCATTTCATTTGAGAAGTGTGTCAAGTGTGAAGTTTTCTTTAGTGGGCAGGACTGAAGGGCTTGCTTTGATAACCTCTGCCAAGGCAGCCTTCACTCCGTGTTGGTGTTCATTTTCCTTAGTTTGTCTTTATATCATTTGTCTTTAAGGCGATGTTAATGTCTTCTTGGGTTTGCTTGTTTTTGTTCAATGGGGAGCCAAAGGAATTGGGAAGAATAGTTCTTGGAATACTTATGTTGTGTCAATCTTATTTGATTTTTTTTTACTGTATACTCAATACACATATCTTTCAGAATTTCAGAATATCTTTATTGTCATTGTAGCAAATACGACGAAATTAGGTGCAGTCCCTGTGGTGTCAAAATAAAAATAAAATATAATTTTAAAAAAAAGGATAAGAAAGGATAAGAAGATTCACTCCAAGATTGTGTGTCATAAAGGGCATGTGCAGTATATGTTATTTACTGCTGGTTCAGTTCTTATTTTATTTTTTTGTTCAATAGCCAATAAAATGAGTCATTTTGCTTGACTTCTCATTGTACAATACAGATATTTTATAACTGGGTTGATTAAATCAATCCTTATGAGCATCACTGTAGAAATATCCATCCACTATTAACCTATGAAATTGGGTTAAAAGCACTGGATTTAATATGAAAAATCTATGCACAGAGACTATACTGTGATGTATACTGTAACCATGATAATTTGTAAATTATGGTGTGATATACATAATTTTAGTTACTGGGCCCCTAAACTGTGGAATGGTCTGCCTGCTACTATAAGAGATGCCTCTTCGGTCTCAGCTTTCAAATCCCGGCGGAAGACTCACGACTTCAGTTTAGCATACCCTGACTAGAGCTGCTGATTAACTGTACAGACTGCATCTCTGTTGTAAGGCATTAACACTAAAATATAAGTAATATGATAGTTATAATGTGTGACTAACACTCACCCTTCTCAGTACTCAAATGTGACACTTGATGCCACTACCCTACTGCTATGTTATTTACCTGCCTAAGGAAAAGTCATCTCTGAAGGAGGAGCGCTGGAATCATCGTGTTAGAAGGGTCCTTTCATCGGATTGGCTGGCCCAGCACTGACTCAGCCCTGGAATGGCCAATAGGGTGAGGCAGCTTGATGGCCGAGGTCTCCAGGACTCTAAACAAATCCAAATCATATTATGTGATATCATCTGCTGTTAAATTCTGCTCCGTACTTGTAAAATTTTTATTTTTATACTGTATTAAGGATTTGTTCTGTTCGGTGTATTGTGTTGTATTGTATTGACCCCCTTCTTTTTGACACCCACTGCACGCCCAACCTACATCTTTTTGAACTGCCTTTCCCAAGGTGTCTTCCATTTTTTCCCTACAAGGGTTTTTTTTGGGAGTTTTTCCTTGTCTTGTTAGAGAGTCATGGCTGCAGGTCTGTCAAGAGTCAGGGCCCATTAAAGCCCATTGCGGCACTCTTTGTGTGATTTTGGGCTATACAAAAATAAATTGTATTGTATTGTATATATACGTTTTGGCCTCTACTTTGTAGTTTTGTCTGTCCTGATATTCTTCTGTGGGTTTCACAAATTCTTAAAAGGTAAAGATTGTAAATCTCCTTTTCCTTTTCTAACTTTTGCTGCTTTTCCGGGTTGGTAACAGGAGCAAAACAAATGGGAGTTTGGGACCTTCCAGGCCCAACCCATTCTGAAGGCAGGCTCCCTCAACCACTTCCATTTGCTTTATGTTAATCATCAATTTTCAATCATTTGAGCCGCCGCTTATCTCCAGGGGGACACATCGATTAGTCAATGAATCGAGCCATGCTAAGCTCCAAGAATTCAGCTCCACTCTACAAAATGTTTTAGAAATGAAAAATTACTTAATGCTTGCCCAGCCAGTTATTTCCAGCCCATAACACTACCATGATGCAATTAATCCACTTCGCTAGTGGTTGCTACACGGTTCTAGCCTTCGATCCATCCAGATGTTGTTCCAGGTGAAAACAGGGCCCATCAATGCCATAGCTTGTGTTATTGAGCGCCTGTCATCCCATGGTAATACATCTTCCCACTGAAGATCCTTCTTCCAGAAAGTTTCCAGAGATCTACTACGTCAAACCAGGTGAGTGTCTTACAGGGTCTGATTTGAGAAATCGTGAGGAGGAAGATAATGGAAGTGGCGCTGGATCTAATACAGTTTCCCACTCCCATTTGCAAGTTTAATGATAGGAAGTTGGTGTCGAGTAACCAACCATTGAACTAAGGATCATAGCCAGGTCTCTTTGTAGCCTTGTGTCACTAAAGGAACAAAGCTATTATTTCAGAAAAAGACTTGTATATTTGATCCTTTTTTATATCTCTCTTTGTTTTATTCCATCACTGATTTCATATGGAGGAATATTTCGGACAAAATTAAATAAATAAATAAATGCGCAAATAAATTAAAGTTCTGTGAAATGTGAGCATAAATAAATAAATGTTTCATGAAATGAAGCCTTAATAAATAAATGTGCCATGAAATGAGAGCATGAATAAATAAATGTGTCACGAAATATGTTTTTTGTTGCTTATTTATTTATTTCATTTTGTCCGTAACATTCCTCCAAACCATCATGAAATACGACTTGAAATAAAACTGTCACTTTCACTCGTCAAAGTTGAGAGGGTGGGCTCTAACACACCCTCTAGTTATTGATTTGTTGAGTGTTACCTTCAGCCTAGAGTAATCGAACTATGAGCCATATGATTCTCAAGGTACCAAAGCGCATTCTTAAAGTTGTGCTTGTGAGTGTCCATGGCGAATATGACTGCTACAAAAAGTTGCCCAGAGTTGCTACGTGAAGCGGCAGTTTTAATTCAGGAAGCTCTAACCTCTTCATCCCCTCAGGAATCAGCACATGAGGTTTCAGCTGTAAGTGCCCCACTTGATAGCCGAAGACCTACCCCCACTTTGTCGAGTACTCACTCTACTCCTGTTTAAGATATACTACTGTATTTTAGGTGGCTGTGCTAATAGCGCTGTAAATTTGCAATAGTTATTTGTCTGCAAAATACAAACCTGCCTACAAGTAAACAGAAAGACCTGACGGTAGCCACATCACAAACGAAATATCAGTTGCTGAATACTGAAGAGCTATTAAATCTAACAGAAATATTTTGTGAATGTCGCACAATAGTTGAGTTGGAGCCATCATTTTATAAACATACTCGCCTCTTTATATTCACTTTGTTACAATGAGTATAATTGAACAGTGGTTATCTTAAAATGCAGTTTTCACCTACTGTCAAGTGATTTTGGTAGACTGAGAATGCAGAAATTAATTTGATGCAAAGGATGTGGAGGAAACAAAACAGGTTTATGTGCATTTTTAGGATAATAAACTTTAATATGAACAGTTGTTTTTCTTCTCACTTAACGGTATGTTATACACATATATTGTCGCAAGTGTTTGTTTTAGTACATTCAGTAACCCACAGCAGAAAGACTGTGGAAACAATTTTGAGTTAATTTTTCATGCTATTAAATAGCTTTCCGTTACTAATTTCCTATGTTGTTATGCATGTATTTTTCCTTGATTTCTCAATATGTGACTGTATTTCATTTTTTACTTTTTTCTTAATTATTTTTCTATGTTTACCAATATGTTCTATTTTCTTATATCACATTGTTTATATTTTTCATGTAATTGTATTTTTAATTTTTTATTCTATGTAATTGTTAGTCTACTACCTTTGCCTTTTTCTGCTTTTTCTACCACTTTTTATATATAAAAATTTGATTCATTTTCATTTCAGTTTGTATTCTTCATACAATTGGTTTCTGGGGGTTTTTTGTTGTTGTTTTACCTGTTTTTTCCCCCCTTTTCGTAATTAAACAACACCTTTCTTTGTTTTTTCACCACCCCCCATAATTACTGTTTAAAGTAGGTTTTAAACATTTATTTATACTCTCTCTCTCTCTCTTTCTCTAAGACCTGTGGTTCCTTGCAGTTTAGTGAGCATATTTTTTATACAGTGTTTCCTGGTATCCTGATTCAGTTTTACCCTTCTGTAGTTATTTGTAGTATGTTGCTACTTCTAGCTTTCCTAAACAATCCTCAAAACATGGTGCCCACATTCCAGAAAGGATGATTCTCCTCTACATTTAACTGGGCTTTCAGTGTTGCAGTGAAAGAAATACAGTGATGAGCACATTTATTGAACACATTCAATTTTATCTTGTTAAAAAACTATATTGCTGCATGTAAAAAATTAAATGTGTTGCTTCTTTTAATTAACAGCAGAGGTAGCACGGCTATTTGCCCCGTATGGGGGCTCAAACAACCCAAGGAGGCAATTTAGGTCTACTAGAAGGATGCCTTCTCCAAGCATAGTACATCACATAATGTACACACATAATTTTTGTTGTCTAAGTGACCAGACTTCTACCAAAACACCAAGTCAAAGCGAGCCTTGCTGCCTCTGGACTTGGAGAAAAGAGGATCTCCTTCACAGGTATGTAATATTATTAGACCACAAATAAGTAGCCCAGTTAACATAATGTAAAGTATGGAAGGAGAGAAATAATTTTGGTTTTGCAGAATAATGTCAGCAGTGTGAAAAGATCATAAATGTGAAATTACATGGTTAAGTAAAATGTGTGATATTTAATTCAAACTGGAACGTCGGTCTTCTTGCATTCTTCCATTTCTCTGCAACAATTCTCTCTCTGAAATATGTGATATCTTCGGCAGAATCCATTTCATCGGCAGTAGTAAGCATTTTTCTAATTAATTCTTGTGCTATCTCGTTTACTTCCATCTCACACACAGCCATGTTGAATTAGGCATAGCCAATCTACAGAAGTCGATTAACCAATCAATAACTAGAGGGTGTGTTAGAGCCCACCCTCTCAACTTTAACGAGTGAAAGTGACAGTTTTATTTCAAGTCGTATTTCATGATGGTTTGGAGGAATGTTACGGACAAAATGAAATAAATAAATAAGCAACAAAAAACATATTTCGTGACACATTTATTTATTTATGCTCTCATTTCATGGCAAATTTATTTATTAAGGCTTCATTTCATGATACATTTATTTATTTATGCTCACATTTCACAGAACTTTAATTTATTTGCGCATTTATTTATTTATTTAATTTTGACTGAAATATTCCTCCATAATTTCAGGTGTCTCTTGACGTGGCTGTCACAAGCTAGTTTTTATGGGGCGGCATTGCTAGCTCTACCACAACCCTACTCCTTTCGGGTCTAGGCTACGGACCAACCGTGACAAAGTTGTTAAGACAACAAGAAGAAACCAGAAACTGTCACTTTTAGCTGCTTAAATCAAAAAGCAGCAAATAAGGCTTGTGAACTGTAATTAAAGTTAAGAACAAAAAACAAAACAAAACATGAACTTATAGTTAGAAATTTGGGTTGGGAAAAAACAACCAAACAAAAGTCACACAGCCCACCAGGATTCAATCTGGGCATCTCTGCTATATAATTATGTGTGGGTCCCTTGAGTAGCAATGATGAGGACTTTGCCAGGCCCTGGTTTAGTGTTCTGTACTGAAAGGTACTATATAAAATGGCAAAGGGGCTCTTTGGATGTTCACCAACCCCTGAATGGATCTCCTCATACTAAAGATGTGCAAGAACAGCAAGGACTGTAATGAGTCAGTTCTGATTTTTTAAAGCATCTTGTTATAATAAGAAGGTTCACGTCCATCACTGACACTCAATGTGACCCGCAACAAGTCGCCTTATATAGCAGTGCTCCATCTGTTGGAATACATCATGCTGATAAAGAACCTTATGATGGAGTTTCATCTTTAAAGACGCTATATAAAATGACATAGGATACAATCATCACCGCTGTGTTAAGAATCTCTTGCTCATGTTCTTGGTTTTTTTATATTGTAGACAAGTACTACATGAATGGTAAGGGCTATAAAATGCCCAGTGTTGGTGTTCTACTGTATAATGAAAAGTGCCATATTAATATGACAAAATGTCTGTTTTAGTAGTCACTGATTCTTCAGAGGCTTTGAGTGGGTGCCTTCACCCACCCAGTGCTCATATTGTAGACACAAATAGGAATGATAAGTGTTACATAAAAAGGCAGATTAAGAGTGCAATCATATAAAGGAGAGATACTGAGGCAGATTTGAAATAATAAACTTTAAAACTGCGAAGAGAACATGTTCACACACATAAGTGTTAGTCTGTTAGCTCCCTTATAACCGGCATTTCTTATCACTACAGAACCCCCAACAGTTCAAGCAGCTTTGCAATGTGCCTAAATAAGGACTGAGGTAGGCCTCAAGTTACTGTTCCATATTGAAAGGCACTATATAAAATGATAAGATGCCTCTTTCAGTGCTTATCGACTCCTTAGTGACTCAGAGTGAATTCTTACCTCTATTACTGCTCACATTGTACACATGTATAGACAATAAAAGGTCCTGAACCCATGCTCAGTATGGAAAGGCACTATATAAAATCAGAAGTACAGGACCCTGAGCTCCAGTTGTAAACAAACATGCTTTTCATGTTAAGCCTCTTCTGCTTTGAATTAGCCCTGATTCCAAGAACGTCGCTAGCTCCAGACAGCCTGAAAGGAGAGCTAATGAGCACGCGGGTGCGCCGAGTCCCGGCACCACATAAACTGTGACAGGCGGCCCCAGAAACTTCTGACTCAAGAACTCCATTGTCTCCACTCGCATTGCGTTAACGGGCCGTTTGAAGTCGCGCATGAATTAGTGAACAATACGCAGTGGCCCTCAGCCAATCAGATTAGGATTCCTGTAGCTCGGCAACATCAAAACAAATGAGGCAAGAAGCGGGCCTGCTGACCCATCTACCCCGGGAACAGAAAACACACAAGTCAGAGTCACCTGGCATTTCAAGGATACAACGCTGGTGTTTCACTCAACTGTTTACAGAAGATCAGTGGCCTGAATGCGCCGCTGGAATTCCTCTAAATCCTTTCTGATGCGAGATGAAGGATAAGATGCTTGTCACAATTCAAGTCTGGTCTGCAGCAGGCTTGTAATCTTGAGATTTGGAAAATGGAGAGAAGTCATGAAATGCATTCCGTCATTTCTGTGATCTTATAGACTGCTCTTTGTAGCTCATACCACTTTGGAATTAAAACTAACCAGGCGATATTTACTTTATATAGTGCCACACTGGACGAGGGATCTAATAAAAAGCGCAAATTACCAAACTGATTAATATTTAGTTTGGCTGAAGCATTATAAGGCACTTATAAAGAGAACTGCCAATCAAAGTTTATTTTACGTAGCGCCGTCAGTAGTGTGCACCATCACAAGGAACTTTGTCTCCTCACTCCAGAGGTAGCCAGATATCCTATGGCTGGTGTACTGTCACAGCTGTCGCCTGGAGCTCTGCAAGGCAATGGACCACCATTAGCACCTACAATGAGAAACGCTCACCCAGGGCGCAAGTGGTGTCAAGAATGCTGGGACTTGTCTCTCCATTTCAGCCTGTCCAGTCGAATTGTTCTGACAGTTTGTGGCTTCAGGTTAGCTGACCATTAATGTTTTAATCAAAGTAGGTGGGCAGGCAGTGTGTTTGTGTGTATGGCACCCCAATAATATGAAATGGGATGGGCATCCTAATTGAGAAACCTTTGTAGCATAAAGGCAGCAAAGTGCCTACGTGAGGGGTTTCAGTTGCACTCACTCTACCCAAAAGTCTGTGTGTCTGTGGAAGTCTCACAAGTAGGCCATAGTGTAGTAAACCTGGGGTGGTAGAGAATTAAGGGGATTGCATCAGGGGTTGCAAACCTTTGGGAGGTTATTTGTAGGAACTTGTCAGGGATCCATGTATCTGAGAAGTACCCTGATGCCATATACCTGTCTGTGTTAGTTACTTTATAAAGAGAGCCTTTCACATCTATCTATCTATCTATCTATCTATCTATCTATCTATCTATCGTCATAGAAATAACGCCTGTGGAGGATGAAGTGATTTTATCAGTTACAGATGTTTAACTGGGACATAACCAACACCCCAATAACTGTACTGCTAGGGTCGTGACAAGTTGTTTCACTCGGCTTCTTACTGGACATCTTCAAGTCAATTTTTGTGTTAATGATGATGAATGTGGCCAGTATATCAGTGTCACTACTGGTAGCATGAGGTGATACCTGGACCCCACAGAGGTGGCACAGGTAGTCCAACTTCTCCAGGATGGCAGGCACATCAATACGTGCCATTGCCAGAAAGTTTGCTGTGTCTCCCAGCACAGTCTCAAGGGCATGGAGGAGATTCCAGGAGACAGACAGTTACTCTAGAAGAGCTGGACAGGGCGCCTTGTAGAAGGTCCTTAACCCATCAGCAGGACTGACCAGTATCTGCTCCTTTGGGCAAGGAGGAACAGGATGAGCACTGCCAGAGCCTACAAAATGACCTCCAGCAGGACGGCCACTGGTGTGAATGTCTCCAACCAAACAATCTGAAACTGACTTCATGAGGGTGGCCTGACGGCCTGACCTCCTCTGGTGGGTGCTGTGCTCACTGCCCGGCACCATGGAGCTCGATTGGCATTTGCCATAGAATACCAGAATTGGCAGGTCCACCACTGGCACCCTGTGCTTTTCACAGGTGAGAGCAGGTTCACCCTGAGCGCATGTGACAGACGTGAAAGGGTCTTGAGAAGCAGTGGAGAACGTTATGCTACCTGTAACATCGTTCAGCATGACCAGTTTGGTGGTGGGTCAGTGATGGTCTGGGAAGGCATATCCATGGAGGGACGCACAGACCTCTACAGGCTAGACAATGGCACCTTGACTGCCATTAGGTATCGGGATGAAATCCTTGGACCCATTGTCAGACCCTATGCTGATGTAGTTTGTCCTGGGTTCCTCCTGATGCACGACAATGCCCAGCCTCATGTGGCGAGAGTATGCAGGCAGATGAAGGAATTGATACCACTGACTGGCCCCTACGCTCGCCTGACCTCAATCCAATAGAACACCTCTGGGTGCCGCATTATGTTTCGGTCCATAAAACGCTGCCAGGTTGCACCTCAGACTGTCCCAGAGCTCAGTGATGCCCTGATCCAGATCTGGAAGGAGATTCCCCAGGACACCATCCATCATCTCATTAGAAGCATTCCACCCCAAAATTTTGTCAGGCAAGCATACAAGCATGTGGGGGCCATACGAACTACTGAGTACGATTTGGAGTTGCTGCAATGACATTTCTGCAAAATGGGTGAGCCTGCTGCATCATTTTAACACTTCGGCCCTCTGTAGGTTGATAATTTTCATTTCCATCAAACGATGTGGCATCCTAACACATTACCCAGTCCATATCAGTAGAGATATCCAGCAGGATTTTTTTCCACATTGAGATCTGATGTTTTTTTAAAGTGTTCCTTTAATTTTTTGACCAGTTTATATATATATTTATATACTGTTTGGAACCTCCACGATATTTTCATCCTGCGCTCATTCATGACCTTGCCAAACATCACGCAACATTTCTTTCCGCTTTTCTTGTTTTTCATTGTAGTTCAGGTATAGGCGGACAATGGCGCCCCCCAAAAAAGACTATAATAAATAAACTGAATAAAACAAAAAGAGCCCGAGGGTGCGTCCCTTCTCCATTTCATCGAGCCTTATCGGTGCTGTCCATGACCCTTCTAAGGCTAAGTTAACAGCCTGAGAGGTGCGCCAATGTCTTTCATTTCTTCCTTTCAGCCTCTCTTCCTATTTCAGAAGCGGAACTCCCACAAACCCCCTAAGGCACTGAAGGCGAGGTCGTTTTTCAATGTCACCCTGTGATGAAAGACCGCGGCCCCGCGACATGACGTGTTCTCCTAGTTACACTTGGTGATTTATAGTTTAGTTTCAATGGCGGACTCTCACCTGAAGCTTTGTGAATGGAGATGTGCTGAATCAACGTCCTGGTTCGGGATGAAACTCAACAATGAAAAGCAAATGCCGCCATCACTTCGTCACGCCAACTTGAACTCACGTGATTTAGCGGTTTTTCAATCACGTGCTGCGAACTCGACGCGCCAATAAAGTGAAAAAAGCGCCGGCGATCAATGAAACCTGCAGTCGGCTCGCCGTCATAATCACGCAGCAGCACGAGATCATTCATTCTTTCGTCAATTATCTGTCCATACAGTAGATCCATAACAAGAGCTGGGTGCAGAATTTGAACCCCGGAAATAGGAAGCGTGAGGTGGCAGCGCGGCTCCCTGCTCCACTTACTCAAAATTAGTTTCGGAGAAACGCGCCATTAAATGTGTTTTCTACTGAAAGCTTATGAGGCAAGACACTACAGCACGGGTGCGGGGAACAAAGCGCTCACATCCCCTGGCGGTCCACGCTTTCATCGAGGAGAGAGGGGCGAAGATCAATGGTAAGTGGCAGACAGTGAGGTGAGGCCACAGCATAAGCGTTACATAGCGCTCGTTAAAGGAGGAAGAAAACAAAGACGACATGATGATTCTTTTACATAGTACCTATACCAGAGTAGCATAGTAAAGATAACTTGGCAATCTTTTAATGTGATATATATAATTAGGAATCCTCCTGCACCATGTCTTTTTATAGTGTGGTCCTGAATGGCAAGTGAAGCCTGTGGTGCCCACTAAACAGGCATTGGGAAGTCTAATGGACAGACATTCAAAGAGACAGTCAGCAGTGTGATCTTGGGACTGCTTTAAAAGGAGCAGTGTACTGGCATGAAGCTCTGAGCTATAAGCACATTTACGGTACAGTGCAGGTGTGTGAGTGTGTGTCTGTGTGTGTGTGTGTGTGTGAGTGTCTGTGTGTGTCTGTGCGTTCGTGCGAGTGTCTGTGTGTGTGTCTCAATGTGTGTCTCTGTGTGTGCGCACATTCTGGGCCATCCAGGACTGGTTCATGCTCTTTACCCAATGCTGCCAAGATGGGGTTAAACACAATCCTGTCCTATACTAGAATTAACAGGCTTTGGAAATTAAATACTTGAATGACAGAATAAATGAACTAATCACCGAATAAAATAATGACACACTGAGAGAAAGTGAAACTCAATTAATGAATTCGTAAATGAATGACTTGCTGAGTGAGTCAATGCCTGAGTGAATGAATATGAAATTGAATACATTATTTAATACATGAATGGCAAAACAATTTAATGAATTAAGGTTTGAACATATACATTATGGGCTGAATAAATGAGTGAACAAATAAGTAACTGAATAATTCACTGGTTGACTTAATGAACAAATAAATGAATGAAGAAGTAAATAGTTAATTGAATGAGTGACCAAATGAATAAATGAATGAATAACTCACTGAAAAACAGGCTGAATGACTGACTGAGAAAAGGAAATTATTGACAAATAAAAATTGATAGATTGATTTATTGACTGGATGACTGAATGGACAAATCCATGAATGTATTAATGTATGCTGAGCTGACCAAAACTGGACAAATGAATGAATGAATAAATAGCTTATTGGCTGACTGATGAGCGGAATGAATGAATAGCAATTTACTGAATGATTGATTAATTGAATGAGTGAATGTATGAATGCCTGGCTGACCAGCTCCATGAAATAATGGACAAATGAATGAATGAATAGCTACTTTACTTAGTTAATGGATGAATGAATAAATGGATGAGTAGACAAATGAAGGAATGATTAATACAATGAATGAATAAATAAATTACTGACCTACTGAATGAATGAATGGAGGACTTACTGAATGATGGATTGGATGTCTAAACGTCAAAACAATAATAAGCAAATTAATGAGTGAATGAATGAATTTCTGGCTGACCAGATCAATGGAATAATGGACAGATGAATGAATGAGTAGCTACTTTACTGACTAAATGAATGAGGAGACAAATTGAATAATGATTAATAAAACGAGAGAGAATAAATTACTGAATTATTGAATGAATGAAGGAACAACTCACTAAATGTTGGACTGGTTAAATGATTGAATGAAAGATTACTCGATTGATTTATTCAATCAGCCTAATGAAATAATAAACAAATGGAGATGAATTGGCAAACAGCTCATTGATTGAGCGACTGAACACAAGGAGTATGAACAAATGAAAAACGATTAATGGATTGATTGATCGAGTGGATGAATGGCTGAATGAATTAATGACTGAACGCTTGGCTGATTGACCTAATGAAATCATCGACAAATGAATGCATACGCGGATCGACAGGTAGCTTACTGACTGGCTGAATGAATGAATGTTGAAATTCCCACCAGTGCGTACTGTTGACGAGTTCCCCCTGTGTCTTCCTGGGCTCCCTCCAGGTATTTCAGTTTTCTCCTACATAGAGATTGACAGAGCTGGCTCTAATTCCTCCAACTTGGATGGATGGGTGGATATAAAAAGTGCAATAAACCAGAAACCAATTAGGCATCCATCAGGCTTTTTCTTTTTGTTATTTGTTGTAAGGCCTTGGCTGACAGTCTCCCACATTTTGGGATTTTTGTCTTTTTTTCTTTACTTGCATGAGTGACTTACTGTCAAACATGTCAGCTTCAGGTAAACCAATAACATGTCTGACATCCGTGAGCGTGTTCTCCAAGCGCCTCAAGCCCAGGCAGTAATTATATACATCCTCATGTATACATTGGCGTAACACAAGCCCCTCCCAGGACAATGCCTATGGATGCTCTCTGGGTTGAGGGCTCCATTCTCTCTGAGGGCAGCATGAAAGCCGAGCTGCCAGCCTGATGGCCATACACAGCCCAGTGTGCAGCTTGCCCGTGTGGTAATGTGCTACAAGTTCTGGGCTGAGCTCCAGAAACATCCGCAACTCAATCACATGTGTGCTGCATTAAAGGACCAACATCTGCCTCCTCAAAAATACAAACACACAGATCTACAGGTCCGCTTCCTCAGAACAACACAAATAAATAACCGGCGTTGAAACATTAAACATGTCTGGCATTTGGCGTGTGTGTGGGGAGGTGATGGGTCCAGCTAGGATGAAACTCCATTTCATTTAATTTGGCTAATGGCTTGTGTGCTATTTAAGAATAAATACAACTGAGTTCAGCTAATGAGTTGCATCCTGGCCAGGATGGTTCCTGCCTTGCACCTGATGCTGCCGGGGTAGGTAGTCCAAACAGTTTGATTAAGCAGGAGCTGGATGGTTGCATAATGGTATCCATTCATTGTCTGAGCACACTTTCTCCGTTAGAAAGTGTTTGACTAGGCAGGAACCAACCTGGATGGGATGATAGAACTTAGTGAGGCTCTGAGATGTTCATACACTTAACTTGGACTAATTTACGGTCAGACTTACTCACTCTGTCACTCATCATTTCAAATAGCATCTTACACAGCAGGAACCATTGGTAGATAAAACAATGCAAAGCTGCAACCCCTAAGAGGGAGACCCGGCTGTTACTTTAGAATGAGTTCTTCCACAATAACAGTGGGACATGGTTGGAAACATTAGAAAGTGTTTCTTCACACAGAGAACCGCAGACACATGGAATAAGTTACCAAGTAATGTGGCAGACAGCAGGACTTTCGAGACCTTCAAAGCAAGAAAGGAGAAATTGGATGGATTGGATTAGTAAGCATGTTGGACTGAATAATCCACTCTCATCAAAATTAGTCAAATTGAACCACATGTCCCATCCATCCTTTATCCAACCCATTATATCCTAACCACAGGGTCATGGAGGTCTGCTGGAGCCAATCCCAGCCAACACAGGGCGCAAGGCAGGAAACAAACCCCGGGCAGGGCGCCAGCCCACCACAGGGCACGCACGTACACACACCAAACACACACTAGGGACAATTTTGGATCGCCAATGCACCTAACCTGCATGTCTTTGGACTGTGGGAGGAAACCCATGCAGACACGGGGAGAACATGCAAACTCCACGCAGGGAGGACCTGGGAAGCGAACCCAGGTCTCCTTACTTCGAGGCAGCAGTGCTACCCACTGTGCCACTGTGCCGCCGAACCACAAGTCATTCTGGGCAAAACATGCAAACAAAAAGTCATTCATCCAGGGTGCTTGGTCCCTTGAGCAAGGCCCTTAACTTGCAATTGCTCCATCCTGAGTATGAAGTTAACCTGAAAAAACTTGGTGGTTGGTGGCAGGATTGGCACTCCAGCCACTGTAAAAAAAACCTCACCCTGTTGTTCCATTCCTTTCCATTTGAACTAGTGGGGTGCTGAGGTGTCACCCATTTTGCTGTGGTGGTTCATCGTGTGGTGGGTCTGGCAACACGTTGTATCGGTGCATGCGTCCAACCTCGCCATTTCATGTAAGACAGGAACCCACCCAGAACAGGACACCAGACCAACACAGACCATACATCTAACTTCACTCAGAGTCGTCAGTTAATTTAAAATGCAGGGTAATGCGGACCACTTTGACTTTGCTGCACATACAGTATATGCCAGCCTGATGAGCATGCAGCTTACTTGTGACAGCTGAAACCACCTGCATGCCGAGTGCCCTTTGAGATTCTGTGGTAGGCTCCCTATAAAATGCAGATTTGACGATTTGTTTATATTTGGTTTTAAGACGAAAACTATATACTCTAAGATAATCCTTCTCCTGGGTTGGTCCTCTTCTTGTTCCTATTGCTGACAGGACAGGGAGCAGCTTCCATTACCTGAAATTGATAAGCAGGCTAGAAAACAGATAGGTGGACAGTTGCTTCATGCGAACTAACAGGGTGACGACTCTTCAAAGAGCCCTTGGTGACACCTCCATAAGAATTGTCGGCTCCTCTTTCATACTTGGTGATCGTAATATAAGCATGTTAGCCATTTATTTAGGAGCTAAAATAGTTATTTATCTTGTTTTTTCTGTGGAACACAGATGGAATGAGAAATAGAGAGGGACATGTCAATGTGCATGCCTGTGGCCACAAAGGGAAGGTGTTATAACCTTTAGCGTTCAGGGGCAACTGGGCAACAGACAACTCGGCAAAAGACAATTCGGCGAAAAGACAACTCGGCGACATCCTTTACCAGTTCGGTAATAGTTAGATTGAAAGAGATTTTTTAATGATATTTAAATGACAACGTAGGGTGCCGGAAAATCCACAGAATCACCTGCTTTATGAGAGTCCAAATATGTTGAGAGTAAAGATATTCCTTAAGCTGTACGCGCAGGTCACCTTTTGTATTCTAAATAACGTTTCATACGATTACAATCAATACAATTTATATAAAGGATTAGCAATTTTGGTTGCAGAAGATAATGTAAGATAGAGTTTGTTCCATCTGCAGAATAAAGTGTGTTCGTCAATTATATAAATGTATTTTCAACATTTTAAATCACATTTCATTTAAATATAATTAAAAAATCTCTTTAAACCTAATTATTACCTAATTGGTAAATGATGTCGCCAATTTGTATTTCACCAAGTTGTTTCTTTGCTGAATTGTCTTTCGCTGAGTTGTCTTTTCGCCGAGTTGTCTTTTCGCTGAGTTGTCTTTTACCGAGTTGTCTTTTCGCGGAGTTGTCTTTCATCAACTTGTCTTTTCGCCGAGTTTTCTTTTCACCGAGTTGTCTTTCACCGAGTTGTCTTTCGCCGAGTTGTCTTTCACCGAGTTGTCTTTTCGCCGAGTAGTCTTTCGCCAGCTTGTCTTTTCACTGAGTTGTCTTTCACCGAGTTCTCTTTTCGCGGAGTTGTCTTTCATCAACTTGTCTTTTCGCCGAGTTTTCTTTTCACCGAGTTGTCCTTCGCCGACTTGTCTTTTCACAGAGTTGTCTTTCGCCGACTTGTCTTTTTTCGACGGGTTGTCTTTTGCCGACTTGTCTTTTCGCCAGGTTGTCTTTCGCCGAGTTGTCTTTTCGCCGAGTTGTCTTTCGTCGACTTGTCTTTTCGCTGGGTTGTCTTTCGCCGGGTTGTCTTTCGCTGGGTTGTTTTTCGTCGAGTTGTCTTTTCGCCGAGTTGTCTTTTCGCCGAGTTCACTGTCGCCCAGTTGCCACCGAACTGTTATTTTAGGAATCATTGCTTCTCCCCTTCAAGCCCTAAGGGGATCACAAGTAGCTTAACTGTTTCAGGGCGGTCTCCCTTTGCTCTACAGCATCTCAGCATTTTCATGTTCTTTGTGTGGAGTCTCCATATTCTCCCTATGTTCATGGTGGTCTTCTCTGACATTTTGAAGATGTACAGGGTAGGATACTGATAATCTTGAAATGACACCAAGGTGTGGACGTATGGGTTTGTGGATGAATTTGGTGGTGTGATAGACTGGGGACCTGTTCAAGGCTGGCACCTGCCTTGTGTCTGATGATGCCGTGATCAGCTTCAATTTCTTGTGACCCTAAATTAAAATCAGTTGGTTCTCATAAAGGATGAATGGATTGCCATGTGAGCTATGCCATTGAAACAATATCCAGAGTGCAGCGGTGAGATGGATTTTAGGGATTAGTTATGGTGTGGTTAACAAATACTGTACAGGCCCTTCACCTTTGTCACATTTTGTTATATAAGAGCCTTATGCTAAATCATTTTCCCCCCCACATCAAGCAACACTCAATACCCTAAATTTTCACATTTATTAACGTAAAAATAAAATGGAAATATTCCATTGACACAAGTATACAGTCCTCTTAGTAGTTTGTTTGAAGCCCCTTTGCAGTGGTTCCCAGCCTGGAGTCATCTTGGATATGATGCACCTGAATTTGGGTATTGCCTGCCATTTCTTCTCTGCAGATCCTCTCAAGTTATGTCAGGTTGGATGAAGACCTTTGGTGGACAGCTATTTTCAGACCTCTTCAGAGATGTTCGATTTGGTTCATGTCTAGGCTGTGGCTTAATCACTTAAGGATATTTCCTCAGTTTCTTCTATACAGTTTGTTCTTATTGTCATTGTCCTGTGGGAAAGTGAACCTACGATCCACAGTGCTCGGCAGCAGGTTTTCATTAAGGATATCTGTGTGCTTGCTCCATTCAGCTTTCCCTCAATTCTGACTAGACTGCCAGTTCCTAACCCCAGAGTACAATGCTGCCAACGCCATGCTTCATTGTTGGAATGGTATGGTGCAGGTGATGAGCAGTTCCTGGTTTCCTTCATACATGATGATTAGAATTAAGGCCAAACTGTTCAATTTTGGTTTCATCTGATCAAAGTCTTGTTTCTCGCAGTATAAGAGTCCTTTCATGTACCCTTTTTCAAACTCCAAGCAGTCTTCTAGGTGTCCTTCAGTGAGAAGAGGCATCTGTCTGGCCACACTTCCATAAAGCCCAGATCTGCGGAGAGTTGCACTAATGGTTATTGTTTTTCCAGCTGGAGTACAGGCAGGTGAAGTGATTGCTCAGGGTCACACAGTGTCAGTAGTGAGATTTGAACACACAGCTTCAGGGTCTGAAGTCCAAAGCCTTAACCACTACGCCATCTGTTTATCACTGAGGAGGCTCATCAGGCACTTCACACATCTATAGCTGCCTGTGATAACTGACAACATTTCTCTTGCTCAGCGTCTTGAAAAGCGCAAGCTAATTGGATTCGTCTGCATCTCGGCTCTTTAAATGAAACAAAAGCTCTGCCGAAAGGATAGATTGTACAAGGATGCATGCGTGTGTAAGGACAGAGAGCTTATAGAACAGCTACTACACTGACTTTTTTGCAAAAACAGCAAAAGTAGGATCACTCCTGTATACTTGTTAGGATCTGTTTGCTTTTGAATTGTTCACCACATTCCCAGAAGGGGGCACTACTTTGACCAGTCAAATCCCAATCCTGATCGAGAGGACTAAGTTTAAAGCAGAAGAAATACAAAAATAATAAAAAAAAAGCAATACTCAGGAGAAATGCTCTTTAAAAGTCAATGAACCACTGAGGGACTCCCTTCTCACCCTGAATTTATAGGCCGGGGGCAGTCTCCTAGCAGTGATATGAGGGTGGTCCCACCTCATAGGGTTCCATCCACAAAACACAGCAAAGAGAGAACATTAGGATACATAGAATATTAACAGAAATTACATAAACATACTTCAAAGAAGATGCAAAAAAGGAAACACATGTCAGTCAGGTTAAAGGAAACATGGCACAAATATAGCAATATGAGATCACACATCTTTCTGTACCTTGCTGTGCCATTCATAGACAAAACCTGCACTCCCAAATGTTTGGACATGGTGCCATTGGCATCTGTATTGCTGCAACAAATTGCAGTTACCGAGTGCAGCAATATGCCTCACACACTAGACGGCAGTCTCCTTATTCAATCTTAAAATAAATAGTACCCATAGGAAAAATAATGCCCATGTAAGACTTGAAACTACACTGTACAATAAAGAAATTGAACATGGTGCTATTAGTTGTACAGCATCATCCAGCACCTGAGACTGTAATTTCACCATCTTGTCAGTTGATGCTAATGACAGCAAGACCACTGAAGCAATGCTGAGTCATGGCGGACCTATGGCCGTCCTTTAGGAGCTTGAGCTGCTCCTGCTACTTTCATATACTTTAGCGTTTAGTCTTCTTACAATTTTACAGAAAGTACCCCAGTGCTGTAGGTAATCGGATCTAAAGCAGTAAATAATGTTAAGTAGCCACTGGTCCTATTATGGTCACTAAACCTAAAACCTAACATAGAAATGTTCAAGGTGACGTCTTTAACTCTCTTCACCTTTGCTTCCTTCTTTCTTTATTCCCCTAACTAAGTGCCAAATGCTTTGACGTTTTCATGATCAACTGTGACAACACTCCCTGTTCAGTAAATGTTTTCAGCTATTAGATAGATAGATAGATAGATAGATAGATAGATAGATAGATAGATAGATAGATAGATAGATAGATAGATAGATAGATAGATAGATAGATAGATAGATAGATAGATAGATAGCAGCCTCACTACAAACCAAAAGTGAGAGTCCTACCTGTAACCACACGATCATTCAGGAAGTGGACCCCGGAGGCTGAGAATACTCTGAGACAATGTTTTGGAACTACAGACTGGGATATCCTGCAGGGATCACATAGTGAGAACATTGAGGAAGTTGTTGACTACACTAATGACTACATCAACTTCTGTATGGACACTGTAGTTCCAGTAAGAACAGTACACTGCTATGCTAACAACAAGCAATGGATTACAAGTGACATCAAGGGCCTTTTGAACCAGAAGAAAAGGGCTTTTAAAGACGGTGATCAGCATGAGCTCAAGCGCATGCAGAAGGAACTCCGAGTCCAGCTCAGGGCGGCGAAGGAGCAGTACAGGAGAAACCTGGAGCAGAAGTTGCAGAATAACAGCATAAAGGAAGTATGGGATGGGATGAAGATCATCACTGGCTGCAGCTCGAAGCGGGGTACCACCATCGAGAGAGACGTGAAGAGAGCAAACCAAATGAACAACTTCTTTAACAGGTTTGACCACCCTAACCCACTCTCACTCTCACCTCGGAGTACTGCACCCTCCACACATCCTTCTGCTGATACCAGCATAGGAGAGACATCCCCACCCATAATTACAACAGCGCAGGTGAGCAGAGAGCTGAGGAGACTTCGTACCAGCAAACCAGCGGGTCCAGATGGAGTATCGCCACGACTGCTGAAGGTCTGTGCATCGGAGCTGGGGGTCCTCTACAGCGCATCTTCAACCTGAGCCTGGAACAGGGGAGAGTCCCAAGGCTTTGGAAAACATCTTGCATCACCCCAGTCCCAAAGGTGAGCTGAATGACTTGCGGCCTGTTGCTCTGACATCACATGTGATGAAGACCATGGAGAGGCTGCTGCTTCACCACCTTAGGCCACAGTTTCAACACGTCCTTGACCCTCTGCAGTTTGCATATCAGGAGAAGGTGGGAGCGGAGGATGCCATCATCTATAGGCTACATCGATCCCTCTCTCACTTAGACAGAGGCAGTGGTGCTGTAAGAATTATGTTTCTAGACTTCTCTAGCGTCTTCAACACAATCCAACCTCTGCTCCTTAGGGACAAGCTGACAGAGATGGGAGTAGATTCATACCTAGTGGCATGGATCGTGGACTATCTTAAAGACAGACCTCAGTATGTGTGTCTGATTGTCCACCACACTCCAACCTCATGTCTGGCTAAAGAGTAAAGCCACTCAGCATATAACAAATGAATCTTTCTAACTGTAAATCAGGCCAAATGACAGATTTTGTTGTGTATGCCATTGCATATGCTTATTATGTGTGTCTAAAGAAAATACTTTTCACATGTGCATTTTGTCAGATGTCATTTCACTGACCTGTGCCAGGAGATGCTACTAGTTTTGGGCTCTGAAGTGGAGCTCATGAAATAAGACTAACTGTGCTTGAGTTCATCTTTTGCAATTTGCAAATCCATGGACTGATAAGGCAGCTAGAAAACCTTTTTAAGGTGTGGCGGTTGGTCAGAGCCCTTACCAGTCTTGGCTTGGACAGCTATATAGTGAAGGGACTGGGGGAGAGAGAATATTCAGGGTATTACCTCCCCCAGAGCACTAGATGGCATCCCCCCGGTGCCTCGGGCTCCTACAGGGCACCATGGGAGTTAGAGTTTGGAGCAGCCCTGTTGGGCTCAGTGGGCACCACCAGCAGGTGCTGCAGGTATTGCAGAGCCCTTTGTTGCAGCACTTTCACCACACCTGGAAGTGCTGCGGGAAGAAGGTCATGGACCACCTGGAGCACTTCCAGGTGCTCTGTAAAAGGAGTCAGCTGCCACTACTCCGGGAGAGCGATGCAAGTTACTAAGGGTTAAAAGCTGACAAGCTGTTTTTGCTATAACGGCAGGTTATTTATACAGGCGCCTGTCTTAAGACAGGGTGCAGTAAGCTGACCGAGGAAAATTTCCTCTTCAGGAACATGTCTGTTAGACACAGGAGAGATGACCTTTCCTTCTTTAGGGCCCATCTGACGCGTACACAAAACAGAGACAGTTAACCGGTTCGCACAATGTAAGATGAAATGCTTAGATAAACAATATTATGCTTTTTGATAAGTAAGGGGAAGGGGGAGGGAGAAAAAAAAAATAAAGCCGACTGAAAAGGGGAATCTGCGCTCTTCTGCCTTGCAATGCATGACTCCATCGCCTGAATCCATGTACTCACTGGTGCCTGAATACAGACTTATTTGATTAACGAATCCTGCCTTCCTCGGAGGTTTCTTCCACAGGAGCCAGAGTCGGGAGGAAGAGAGATGAAGCTTGCTCGGAGGAGTGGAGGTGGACTGAGAGAGAAAGAGAGAGAGAAAAGGGAAGAGAAGAGGAAAGAAGAAAAGTGTGCTTGAACTGTTCTGTGCAGGTGGGAAACGGGGAAAAGCGTTTCCCACAAGAGAAAAAAAAATGAAAACGCATGTGCTGAACTCGTGTGTTGTGTCTGTCAGTGTCGGTTTGGGCGGCAGGAGCGCCCTCTGCTGGCCACAGAGGCTTCACACAGAGTTGAGTACTTGCAAATGTCACTTAAAGATATAAAATACAAAGTTTTCATTGTACTTTTGTGTATACATTAGGAGGATCATCACAATGTGTATACTGTATTCCACAAGATGATCCTCTACTTTTAGACACTCTAGACAATGGCTATGTATTTCCACATAGAATTCCTTTCCTTTCAAGTAACGCACCATCAGCAAGCCCTTCTTCTTTCCTTTCCCATCTCATTTTCAACCACACTTTCCTAAAAACGTGAATTCCCAGTTGACTGTGTGCACAATCTCAAACTGAGGACAGTGGTGGGCTGTTTACTAAACACTTCACTCATCCGCTCCCCAATGAGACGTTTGTTTACCGAGGACTTGGTCCGAGTGTTTTAATTACAAGTTATGTGAAATGTGTGTTGCTGATTAATCTTACTGTCATGTTTGTAAACCTCAATTATTACTCACATTTGCTTGCTTTGCTTGGTATCGTTTTCTTTCCTCCCTCTGCCCTTGTTAAAGAAACATCTTTCTATTGCTTTTTCCTGTAGTGCTGACCGTACATTTCCCCAGGGGCTAATTACTAAAACTCATCTATTAATAGTCGAGCCTGTGATTAGCAAGTCCATTTCCCCCTTCCATGCGTCTGTTTATTTAGGCATCGGTGTAACTTCCCTGAGATGCTCGCATTCATAAAAGGAAAGACAATTTGTAACAGAACGTTGTGCAATCGGAATGGTGTCTGAAAAGAATGTTCTTGAGGCAAGTGAGGGAAGATTTTTATCAGGTGAAATTTAAAGGAGCAGCAACTACATTTCTTCTAGCAACTAAAAGTTTAACTTTGACAGATGAACACCTCCCGGAAAAACACATCCAGACATCCATCCATTCCCTTTCAAACCGACGTATCTTGAGCAGGATCATGGGACAGCTAGCACTCATTCCATCAAGCATCATGCCCACAGGAGGGCCAATCCCTGGGACAGGGTGCCATAAAAACAATTCAGTGAAAATTTGAAGTGTTCTTAGGGTGTGCAGTGTGGATGAGATGATGCAGCCCACCATCCAGTGGACCCACCACCCCCCCCACCAGCATTTCACTTGGATGCTCCCAGAGATTTCAAAAGAAGATCCAGGCCCGTGACAAATTATTTTACCAAACAAATTTAATTAAATAATTAAAATGTGGTCAGTTAACACCATCTCCATAGAAGGTGCAGAAGCAGCGTCTTTACCTCCTTCGGGAGTTGAAGAATGAAGCCTACCTCCCCCCATTCTCATCCCATTCTACAAGGGGCACCATCGAAAGCATGCTGACCAGCTGCATCACTGTCTGGTTTGGGAACTGCAGTGGCAATGACCATAAGGTCCTACAACAGATAGCGTACAGTGCAGAAAACACCATTGGGACCTCTCTGCCATCCATTAAAGACATCTTTACAAAGCATTGGAAAGGACTGCTTCCACCCCTCCCACAATCTCTTTGTTCTGCTGCCATCTAGTAGAAGATACCAAAGCATTCAAACGAGTTCTGACAGGTACTACAGAAGCTTCTAGCCCTTGTCTGTGTGAACTCTGAACTCTGAACTGACACCCAACCCTCAGATCTGCTCCTACTAGCACATTTATATGCAAAACATTTGTTAAACTTGCCACTACTGTTGCTTTTTATTATTAGCTGTCATTTATTTATTTCTTACTATCTATTTACTTACCGTTTATTTATTTATTTATCCATTTATAGTATTGTATAGTTGTTTACCTTCTTTGTACTTGTCCTGTATATATTTTGCACTGTGGTCCTGGGGAATGTTATTTCATGCCACTGTATAATATGTATAGATGGTATGGCCATAAAGCTACTTGACTTGACTTGGAAGAAAACCAACATATCAGAGAAGGGCACTTTGAGAAAAGAATGGAAAAAGCAAGGGTTAGAGTGTAAGCTAAACAGGAGTACAATACGATTACAGTGGTGCCTCATACTTCAAATTTAATTAATTTCAGGAGGCAGTCTGAACTCCGAATTGTCCAAATCAGTTTTCCCCTTTAGAAATAAGGGAAAGTGAATTAATCTGTTCCCAGACCCTAAACAATACACATTTCAATAAATTTAAACAGCAAATCACATAATTTAAGGTAAAAATAACACAATTAAATGACCTAAGTAATAAAACATGAAAACAATAAATAAAATACGTAAATACTGTATCTCTTTGCGATAAGTTCCTTTTCCACCTCAATAGTCGATACTACAACCTTCCTCTTAGGTTTCATTGCTTCCACACTCTTCTTGGATGGCATGGTTAATAGATACCACGGCCCACCTGCCAAGTTGTTTTGCCTCCATCCCTGATGGAGGATCGCAGGAATCGTGGGGTAGAGCGATCCTTTCATCGCTTCATTGCTTCACCTGTGGAATGGCCAATAGGGGAGGCAGCTTGATGGCTGAGGTCTCCAGGACTCTGAACAAATCCAAATCATATTATGTGATATCATCTACTGTTAAATTCTGGTCCGTACTTGTACATTTTTAATTTTTTATAATGTATTGAGGATTTGTTCTGTCCTGTGTATTGTATTGTATTGACCCCCTTCTTTTTGACACCCACTGCATGCCCACCTTACCTGGAAGCGGTCTCTCTCTTTGAACTGCCTTTCCCAAGGTTTCTTCCATTTTTCCCTACAAGGTTTTTTTGGGAGTTTTTCCAGGTCATCTTAGAGAGTCAAGGCTGGGGGGCTGTCAAAAGGCAGGGCCTGTTAAAGCCCATTGCAGTACTTCTTGTGTGATTTTGAGCTATATAAAAATACATTCTATTGTATTGTATTGTAGATAGAAGATATATACAGGGTGAGCTACTTTTTATAATAACAATAAATAATAATTTATTCACAAAACATACTTTGTGATTTACAGGAATTTCTCAACCTGTTCGCCGTCACGTTCAACACACAAAAACCAACGAGCAACAGTGCCATTCAAAGCCCGGACACACATTTTGCGGGGAATAGATGATACCACAGTCCGTATTCTGCCCTTCAGGTCATTGATATCACGAACTTTCCTGCTATACATGCACTCCTTCACCATACCCCATACCCAGAAATCACAGTGTGTCAAATCAGGGGAGTGTGGAGGCCATGGCAATGGTCCACCCCGACCTATCCATCGACCTGGAAAGGTGTGGTCAAGATAAAAATAGTGTTAAAAATTAGTGTTAACATAATTTTGACTCACCCTGTATACTGTATATATAACCAAACACACCAAAAATAAAGTGAAATAAACACTGAAAACACACAAACGTAATGCGAGGGATGCTTTCACAGCAAGAGTGAGAGATGACTTGGGCTCACAACAGATGACGTTTATACTCGCTGTGTAACCACCAGCCATTGTTGCATTTTTTCACTATGTGCTCAGTTTGAACACAGAAGCATCATTTGAACTCCGGATCAGAGTTCTCTTGAATTTAGCATTTGAACTCTGGAACGTTCCAAGTTAGAATTGTTTGAGGCACTGTATATGAGACCACGGCAGCAAAATGGGTGACTGACTCTAGTTCATTACTGACCACCAATAAAGGTTTATGAAAAAATAGATATTAATTATTCATAAAAATAAATACAACAAATTCTTAAAACCCCCTTGGAAAGCTACACGTACCCACTAATCACAATAATCAAGCACATAACAAATTATACAACGTGCACACATAAACCTGCAACAATGAACTATTTGAAATGTATTAGTTTAAAATGTTCTTACAGAAAGCAATCCGTTGGATGTGAAGTATCAGTAGAAATGGAGGGGAGGTCAACTAAGTGGAACTTTTCACCCTACCATTAGGTCTCTTCACGCCTAACCAGGTCAACTCCAAATATAACCAGTGCTAGTCTTGGCTTCTGCACAGCTAGGTGACACAATGAAGTCACTTGTCCCTGACACACACACAGTCTTTGCTCCTTCCTCTCCTGTACATCATGTTGTTCATTTTTCCATCGTCTTTTCTTCCCCCTTTTTGTCGGTTTATAGAGTCCTTATTTAATATATACGTTAATATATATAAGTTCATATATACAGTTTTCTTTCTTTTCCATTTTTTTCTTTTTTAGTGATTCTGGTGTGTGTTCAGACCATATTGTGTGTGTTGGGACCTGATGCAGGAGCAACAGAAGACCTCAAGATAATCTGGGGTGCCAATGAGCTCATCCTGTTTAATGAAAAGACAAAAATAAGGATGATGCCTGTTATGATGTTGTTCTACCCTATATTCGGGCTTAAACAAAATAAAGGTTATGGAAATTGCAGTCAGTCTATTGATGTCCAACTAGAAGTATGAACCTCTTGTGAGTGACTCCTCCAGAAACGGAAGAGCCGGGGCCAGATACCCTCGCTGGGCGATTCTCTGCTCTATCTATCTATCTATCTATCTATCCTTGCACATGCTAATAAACTTGGAACACATTGCCATCCTCCAGCGCCGTGATTAGTGAGTAGAACTGTCTTCCCAGGAAATTCTTGTATGAAAGGTTACTTCTGGTAAAGTGTTACGAAACTTCTAGTCAAGGCATATGTCAGGCTTACCAACCACTATTGTTGATCTCCTTGCCCAACCATTTCATTTGACATAACAGAACATTGTACTTTCCTGATGGAGCTGGTGCTGTATGAAGAGTTAACTGCTCTGGCAAATTCAGCTGCAATTTTTCACCTCTTTTTCTTTTTTCCATTCTGTCTTGGTAGCTAAAACCCCTGCGTTCTTTATTCCTCGTCGCTGCATTATACTTCTGGATGAGCATTCAGGGGGAGTATCAGACTAGGTGAAGTGAATCACTTACTCCACCGACTTCACAAGAGTATGTCTTCTAGTTGCTAAGATTATGTAAATGAAGACTATAACTGAAAATCTCTGGAAATGTCATCTAAACACATCAATAATGGTGGAACACAGAAGTAATTAAACATGTCCAAGATGGGAAGAACCTGATTGTGTGCAAAATACAGAAGTAACTACAAAAAAGAACTCAATCAAGCACTGGAGCCCAGAAGTAACAACATGTTGACTGAGAGAGAACTTGGTTATGGCTGGAGGACGGGACAATTTACATGTAGCTGAGACAGAACCTGATTGTGGACTGGAACACAGAAACAATTGACAGGAGCCAGGAAATTATAACATATTAACTAAGATAGAGCCCAGTTATGGACCAGTGCGGAGAAATAATTAATAAGGCCAGGAACTGAACTTGATTTTGAACTGGAACACAGTTCCAGTGCAAGTGTAAACACATATGTTTGATATAAAGAGTGAAGTTTATGTGAAGAAATATTAAGTAAATATGCATAGTTTGGGCCAGATCCATGGAATAGGGTTGAACCAAATTTTTGGCCACCAATTTGTGGTATTCAGCCAAATCAGGATATTTTGGTACTGTTTCTGTTGGTCTCTTGCAGTGGTTATGGTTGACAGCTCCTGATCTGTAGGAAATGAGTGATAAATCACACTGCATAACATTGCAAGTGTCTAATGCTTGTGGCCACTTTAATGATATGGAAGCCATATTGTTGTGGCTCAAGTGACAAGCACATCACATGTCAAGCAACTAATTAGCATCATAGTGACCAGACACTCTAAATGGTGGCAGTCATATAAAGAAATCTATGAAACAATAAGCTTATAAATCTTACATTCCTGAAATAAATATTAAAACAAGAAAACAGAACTCCTGACTATGATAGAACACAGACTAATTAAAGTGTATACGTTTGAGAAATAACAGAAGTAATAAGTGACCAGAACAGGCTGCCTGATGGAATGCACAAAGAAAAATAAGTTACCTCTAGATGAAGAAAAATAGTTAGAAAAACAGTAAGCAGTTTTGACCAAGGACCAACTCGCGATAACATGACTATTTAATTATACGTAGTTTGAATAATTGCAAAATGCACACAAGAAAAGAACAGGGAAATGTTTGCCATTTAGCTTCTGTCTGATTGTGTTGTGCTCCTCTGGTATGTCATGGAGGTGTTTGTGCAAGAGTTTATTACAATTTCAGTCTCATTCAGCATACAGCTATGGGACAATTAACTTTCATTTAGACAATTTAACATAATGCTTTTGCTTCCACCGTAATTCCCATAATATTTTAGCAACACATACTGGGCTGGTAACATCACTTCAAGAGAGGCCCTCCGAATCAACAAGCTAATTAAAAGGGCAGACTCAGTTATTGGACACACTCTGGAGGTCATAGTGGAGGAGAGGATTAAAACAAAACTGAGTGCCATTATAAACAATGCTGCACACACTCTTTCTGATACATTAACTCTGCCAATGAATTATTCAGCAGAACTGTATTAAAAAGTAATTAAAAGTAAGATCCAAACTGTGAACGCTGCAACCAAGCTCCTGCCTCACTGGGTCACATGTTCTGGGCTTGCACCAAATCAACATCATTTTGGACAAAAATTTTTAAGTGCCTTTCAGACAGCCTTGGGGTCACAATCCCTCCTAACCCATTAACAGCTGTGTTCGGTGTTCTTCCAGACGGACTTGAAGTGGAAAAGGACAAGCAAACGGTGATTGCATTCACTACACTTTTGGCACGCAGACTGATTTTGTTAAATTGGAAGAATCCTAACTCTCCTCTGATAAGTCAGTGGGAAACCGATGTTTTATATTATTTGAAATTGGAAAAAATCAAATTCTTAGTTAGAGGATCTGTACAAAATTTTTTCAAAACCTGGCAGGATCTGATCAATATTATTTTAGAATAAGAGAAATAACTATTACCGCATTTAATTCCCTTCTCCATCTCTTATTTACATATATATTTATTTCTCCCTTTCTTTTGTTTATTGTTGTCTTATTAAAAAGCCTAAGCAATTCTCCTTTAGCTAAGCTCTCCTTCTCAGGGGTGGGGTTTGATTTGTCTTTAATTTGTTTGGTTATAAATTGATCTGTTTGTATGGAATGATTACAATAAAATTAATAAAATAAAGATTAAAAAAAAAGTAATCACTTTATAGTCATTCTGTTGTGTGTATATTTCTTTAATTACTTTTCTATCTATCTATTTATGTATTTATTTATTTTAAGAGCCTCTGTAAAAAGTCAAATTTCCCCCAGAGGCAAAGTTCTATCTATCTATCTATCTACAGTGCATCTGGAAAGTATTCACAGCTCATCACTGTTTCCACATTTTGTTCTGTTACAGCCTTATTCCAAAATGGATTAAATTCATTTTTTTCCTCAGAATTCTACACACAACACCCCATAATGACAACATGAAAAAAGTTTATGATTTTTGCAATTTTATTGAAAATAAAACAATTGAGAAAGCACATGTACATAAGTATTCACAGCCTTTGACATGAAGCTCAAAATTGAGCTCAGGTGCCTCCTGTTTCCCCTGATCATCCTTGAGATGTTTCTGCAGCTTAATTGGAGTCCACCTGTGGTAAATTCAGTTGATTGGACATGATTTGGAAAGGCACACACCTGTCTATATAAGGTCCCACAGTTCACAGTTCATGTCGGAGCACAAACCAAGCATGAAGTCAAAGGATTTGTCTGTAGACCTCCGAGACAGGATTGTCTCGAGGCACATATCTGGGGAAAGTTACAAAAACATTTCTGCTGCTTTGTAGGTCCCAATGAGCAAAGTGGCCTCCATCATCTGTAAGTGGAAGAAGTTCGAAACCACTAGGACTCTTCCTAGAGCTGGCTGGCCATCTAAACTGAGCGATCAGGGGAGAAGGGCCTTAGTCAGGGAGGTGACCAAGAACCCGATGGTCACTCTGTCAGAGCTCCAGAGGTCCTCTGTGGAGAGAGGGGAACCTTCCAGAAGGACAACCATCTCTGCAGCAATCCACCAATCAGGCCTGTATGGTAGAGTGGCCAGATGGAAGCCACTCCTTAGTAAAAGGCACATGGCAGCCCGCCTGAAGTTTGCCAAAAGGCACCTGAAGGACTCTCAGACCATCAGAAAGAAAATTCTCTGGTCTGATGAGACCAAGATTGAACTCTTTGGTGTGAATGCCAGGCGTCACGTTTGGAGGAAACCAGGCACCGCTCATCACCAGGCCAATACCATCCCTACAGTGAAGCATGGTGGTGGCAGCATCATGCTGTGGGGATGTTTTTCAGTGGCAGGGACTGGGAGACTAGTCAGGATAAAGGGAAAGATGACTGCAGCAATGTACAGAGACATCCTGGATGAAAACCTGCTCCAGAGCGCTCTTGACCTCAGACTGGGGCGACGGTTCATCTTTCAGCAGGACAGCGACCCTCAGCACACAGCCAAGATATCAAAGGAGTGGCTTCAGGACAACTCTGTGAATGTCCTTGAGTGGCCCAGCCAGAGCCCAGACTTGAATCCGATTGAACATCTCTGGAGAGATCTTAAAATGACTGTGCACCGACGCTTCCCATCCAACCTGATGGAGCTTGAGAGGTGCTGCAGAGAGGAATGGGCGAAACTGGCCAAGGATGGGTGTGCCAAGCTTGTGGCATCATATTCAAAAAGACTTGAGGATGTAATTGCTGCCAAACATGCATCGACAAAGTATTGAGCAAAGGCTGTGAATACTTATGTACATGTGATTTGTCAGTTTTTTTATTTTTAATAAATTTGTAAAAACCTCAAGTAAACTTTTTTCATGTTGTCATTATGGGGTGTTGTGTGTAGAATTCTGAGGAAAAAAATGAATTTAATCCATTTTGGAATAAGGCTGTAACATAAGAAAATGTGGAAAAAGTGATGCACTGTGAATACTTTCCGGATGCACTCTATCTATCTATCTATCTATCTATCTATCTATCTATCTATCTATCTATCTATCTATCTGCTTGATCACTTTCTGAATTAGGTCTGAAACTACAAGAAAATGTGATGCAGGAGGAAATGAAAAATTAACACAGCCTGCCAATGTCAATCATACTGAGTTCACTTTCTACAATTCATGGAGAAAGGACTCAATCCTGGATAGACTACAGAGCTAATTATTTATGGTAAGGAACTGTAAAGCAGCTTGGTATACCTGTACCTGTGCCAACGGGTTCTTGGCAGGGGTTGAACTCTATAGACATAATAATTCCCTAGACCTCTATGGTGTAATAACAGTTTTCTATTTCAAGAGTTAAGGTTCCCTTGGAAGCTCCTGGGATGAATAGTATTATCAGGAGTCTCTGTGGAAACAGGGATGACCCAGAAATGCTCCCAGGTAGGCTGAAGTGACACCAGAGACAATCCCAGGATTCACTTCACTTCTTTAGTTGGACAAGCTTGGAGTTGGGAGAGGAACTGAGACAAAAGTTTTATCTGGCAAGGAGGAAGAGGACTGCAGTTTATTGTGGCAGAGAAAGGCTTGGAGGTAGGAAGGAGAGAAGTAATTACATGGGTAATTAATTATATATATGTTCATTGCACAACACATTACAAAATACATTTAATGATGAAATTTATTGTACAGGATATGCAATTAATGATGGTAATCAATTTTCATTCAATATTCATTTTATGCTTTGAAGAAAACATCATGAAGGTGTATTCCATTCTGACAGCCTGTGGTGGAAATTCTGCATCGCTCGACGTGACATGTCAAGTGGAATACCAGCGATTTCCTCTTCAATCCTCCTTTTTAATTCAGCAATGGCTGCAGGATGTGTGCGGTACACTTGGCTTTTAAGTTGTCCCCACAGAAAAAAATCACAAACAGTGAGATCTGGGGATCTCGGAGGCCATGGAATTTCACCGTTGCGTGACATGACGTGCCTTCCAAACAATCGTCGAATAGCTGCCATTGATTGTCGGGCAGTATGCGAAGTGGCTCCACCTGGGGGCTTCTTTTTAGGCTGAACCCGTTTCTTTGAAATTTTGCACCCATGTTGTAATCGCACGATCATGACGTCCTAACTGGTAATGACGCCAAAATTTCCTTTGCGCAGCGTTCACAATATCACCATTCTTATAAAAGGCTTTCACAGAGAACGCTCGTTGCACACCACTACACTGCTCCATTATAACTAATGGCAAGGGGTTCTAAATGAGGGCACATTGGTCCCAAACAACTGCTGACGCCCCGGAGTTGTCAACACCTACTGTAGTTCCAAAAATTCCTGTTTCCCTGCACCACCCTGTATTTTGTCATAGACTGTCATGGAAAGTGTAGTGTGGGTAGTCCCAGAGGGCCATAGTCTTTATTCTTTGTTTTTTCTTTTCTTTCTTCTTTGTTTTCGAGTTCACTTCCATTTATACCTACAGTTCAGTGGTTATTTTTTATTGTCTTGTTACTTTCCTGGATTGTGCCAGTGCCTTTCTGAATATGGGGATTGCTCCAGTGTGCCCACAGGCATGTTACCTGTTGAAGACAAATAATAGAATAAGTTTAAAAATATTTGATATCTCTTACCTTATTTAATTAATTAATCCTTGGTGTTAGTCCTTTAGTCTTTTCCTTGGTATCCTCAAGTGTCTGAACCTTTTTTGACTGGCATTCTTTCGGCCGCATGTGTTTCCGTAAAGCCTTCCTCTAAGACTCTGTCATTTCGAGGTGCCTTGTTCTGACTTCTCACCTTTGAAGGTGACTCTCAGTGTGCCTCTTACACCTTTACTCCTCCTTGTGTGTCTCCGACTCCCACTCTTCCTTCAATCACGTTATTAAAGGCAAACCGACCAATCAGATTACTCTGAGGGATTGCACATGCACACTTTTATGGACCTTAGCATTTTATTTTATCGTAGATATGCTAATAATAATTAAGACTTGGATTCTGCAATCCATTTTGTCTTTATCATAGTGCAGTGATTAAGTGTTGTTTGGTGTTATTTTGTTATGTTTTTTCCTAAACCAAGTAATTTTTCCCTTTAGTTTTAGTCATTTTATTGAGATTTGGAATTATGAGCATTTATTTTCACTTTCATTTTGTACAATTACTTTGTTTTGGAATAATTATTACAGTTTTTTTACTTTCCCATGACACCATTTTGTTTTTTCAGTCACTGCCATTTGTGCTACCATTGCTTTGAAGTGATGTCTTGTTGTTAGGGGGGCTTGCCTGGAATTTGCACTGTTCGATATCTTTTGTCCAATGCTATTTGTTGTGCTTCAGATAGCATCCAAGATTCAGGATTAAAACCAAGTAAAACCTTGTTATTTGGCTTAGTAATTTTGGGAATGGAGCTTTATGTAGCGAGGACCATTTTGCAATGGTGTGTTTTGTTTCAACAACACATTTACTTAATAAAAAGCCATTTACACACTTAATAAAAGTCTCTTTAGAAATGAAACCCACATCTTGCCACTGCAATTCAGCAGTGTTTAACATTGTTGTTCACAGTGTCACACACTTGTGATTGGGAGGCAGTTTACGGGCTCAAGTAAGTGCATGCTCTCACTGGACCAGGGGTTGGTGCTTTCCTCTAACTGTTCTCTCTGATGAACCCTCAAATTAATGATCACTTTTGGTCCTCAGAAGACAACCACAACATCACTTCTGGTTTTGGCCATCAAGATCCCGCCTTCTGCTGATGTCACTTCTGGTTCCAGAATGCCACTTTCTGTGGCGTCATTTCCCTTCCACCGACAGCCATTTTTGTTGTTTTCAGTTCTGTTTTGGACTCAAGTCTGTAAAGACCTCATTTTGTTGCCTACCTGCTCTACAATATACAGGGTGGATCCCCAAACCTTTGACGTTGCTCTTGTGTTTTATTACAACAATTATTGGCATCACAGTAAGGGCTTTGCACGTTTTCATTGTGACTCTGTGGGTTTTCTCCAGGCACTCCAGTTTCCTCCACATCCCGAGTGCATGTTAGATGAACTAGCAATTCCGGATGAGCTCTATGTGTGTGTTTGTGTGTGTGTGTCCTTCGATTCTTTCTTATCTTCCCAATTACTTATCTTGCTGTGATATCAATTTGGATTCATCAGATTGAGAAAGAGTGTTAGGGGAATTCATGTTATTTTGGCCACTGGTTCATTTTCTTGATCTTCACACCAACTGTTGAGGGCTCTTTCCATTTTAATTAGAGCTTTCACAGCATTTTCAGCACCAACAGAATATCAGTGGATTTCGTTTTCTACAGTTTGAATGCAGGAAACCGTTGGCTCTTTCACACAATATCTACAACCCATCCATCCATCCATCCATTGTCCAACCTGCTGAATCCGAACACAGGGTCACGGGGGTCTGCTGGAGCCAATCCCAGCCAACACAGGGCACAAGGCAGGGAACCAATCCTGGGCAGGGTGCCAACCCATCGCAGATATCTACAACCTCCAGATGCAAATGTACTGTATGTCCTACTTTTATCATATCCAGAAGTGAAACATTCTCTTCCAAAGTCATTACCTTCCTGGCCATTTTAGCTGAAGGCTCACTTGCACCTGAACTGGAAACACATTTAGGCCCCTTACTTAAGATGAGTCGCAGGTAGTTTTACCACAAAATGTAAAGCACTATTGAATGCATGCAGGCAGAGTATAAAATGGTAAATGAGAATAATAAGAAGAAAGCCAGAGACCAAGGAATTGGGGGGACACCTGAGCTCGTGGCTACTTTAGGCCTATTGTACTCTGTGATGTCGTGTTTTAAATAACCTACGGAGTGAGATTTGAAGGCATGTTAATCAAGTGTGCTAGTCAGAATTTCATTGCACCCAGTACAGGTGACCATAAGTCTGACCTGAACTGATTATACCACGTGACATTGTTTTGTATTGGGTGGCATGGTGGCAAAGTGGTAGCATTGCTGCCTGCTGTGGGGAGAACCCAGGATGCAAACCGTGATCTCCTTAGTGAGTGGTAGCACTGCTGCATCACAGGAAGGCGACCAGGGTTCACGTCTGTTGTCCTCCCTGTGTCTGCATAGGTTTCCTAGCTCTGTCCAATGACATGCATATTAGGTGAATCAGTGACACTAAACTGGCCCTTGCGTGCATGCAGAGGTGGGTAGAGTAGCTAAAAATTATACTCAAGTAAGAGTAGCGTTACTTCAAAATAAAATATTTCTCAAGTAGAAGTAAAAAGTAGTCCACCAAAAACTTACTCAAGTAAGAGTAAAAAAGTGCTTGGTGAAAAGACTGCTCAAGTACTGAGTAACTGTTTGATCATAATAAATGATTTATTTTTTAGAAATGTTGTAATAAGACACAAAAATATAAAATAATGGGCAAATTCTGCTATTTCCAAATAATAAAATAAAAAAATGAGTAAAAATAAATCACATCTTTACAAAATAAAGATGCACAAATAACACAAAGTTCCAAATCTCAGTTTTTCACAACAAAGCTTTTGAAGCCAACACCTACAGTAGGTAACATGCAGTGGCGGGCTGTCAGGGCCTGCAAGGACTTCTCAGCTGGACTAAAAAAATATCTGAATCACAAACTGATGTTAATTATATTTTGTCCATGAATACTTATTAAATAATTCCAAATAGTCTGTCCGCTTCCTTTCATAGCTTTTCCGATGGCTGTGCTGCTTCCAGACATGTATTTTCGTATTAAAGCATTTAACCAATCACATTTCAGCCATCATTTGTTGCCGGGCAGGGTTAAAGTCAAAGAAGTCTGCCCGGAGGCCTTCACAATCCGTTCTGCAGGCCCATCCATCCATCCATCCATCCATCCATCCATCCATCCATCCATCCATCCATCCATCCATTGTCTCCCGCTTATCCGAGGTCGGGTCGCGGGGGCAGCAGCTTGAGCAGAGATGCCCAGACTTCCCTCTCCCCGGCCACTTCTTCTAGCTCTTCCGGGAGAATCCCAAGGCGTTCCCAGGCCAGTCGAGAGACATAGTCCCTCCAGCGTGTCCTGGGTCTTCCCCGGGGCCTCCTCCCGGTTAGACGTGCCCGGAACACCTCACCAGGGAGGCGTCCAGGAGGCATCCTGATCAGATGCCCGAGCCACCTCATCTGACTCCTCTCGATGCGGAGGAGCAGCGGCTCTACTCTGAGCCCCTCCCGGATGACTGAGCTTTTCACCCTATCTTTAAGGGAAAGCCCAGACACCCTGCGGAGGAAACTCATTTCAGCCGCTTGTATTCGCGATCTCGTTCTTTCGGTCACTACCCATAGCTCATGACCATAGGTGAGGGTAGGAACATAGATCGACTGGTAAATTGAGAGCTTCGCCTTGCGGCTCAGCTCCTTTTTCACCACGACAGACCGATGCAGCGCCCGCATTACTGCGGATGCCGCACCGATCCGCCTGTCGATCTCACGCTCCATTCTTCCCTCACTCGTGAACAAGACCCCGAGATACTTGAACTCCTCCACTTGGGGCAGGATCTCGCTACCAACCCTGAGAGGGCACTCCACCCTTTTCCGGCTGAGGACCATGGTCTCGGATTTGGAGGTGCTGATTCCCATCCCAGCCGCTTCACACTCGGCTGCGAACCGATCCAGAGAGAGCTGAAGATCATGGCCTGATGAAGCAAACAGGACAACATCATCTGCAAAAAGCAGTGACCCAATCCTGAGCCCACCAAACCGGACCCTCTCAACGCCCTGGCTGCGCCTAGAAATTCTGTCCATAAAAGTTATGAACAGAATCGGTGACAAAGGGCAGCCCTGGCGGAGTCCAACTCTCACTGGAAATGGGTTCGACTTACTGCCGGCAATGCGGACCAAGCTCTGGCACCGATCGTACAGGGACTGAACAGCCCTTATCTGCAGGCCCTCTAACACAAAATAAATGTCAATTAAACTGTTGCTTCAACCAATCAGATTTTGAGTTGGTTTTACTAGGGCCCTCTAGCAGGCGTATGGCAACGTCACCGTATTCAGACCCGTTGATTGGATAGGATGGTGCAGATGGTGTAATAGAAAAATCTGAAAGAGAGCATCATGGGGCAGCTGTACACATTGGTATGTTTGGCGGTGACCATTCCCGTGTCCACTGCTTCTGTCGAGCGGACATTTTCAGCCCTAAAGTGAATTAAAACTTATGCCAGAAATACGACAGGGCAGGTTCGGCTTTCAGCATTAGCTTCGATGGCGATAGAAAGGGACTTCGTGATGGAACTGAAGCGCACGGATACTCTGTACGACAGAGTAATTGAACTGTTTTTGAGGAAAGAGAGGAGGATGGATTTTGTTTACAAATAATCCGAATTTTTGGTGAGTAAAATGTTGCGATTTTCCTAAATAATATTGCAAGTTTATGAGTTATTATTGATGTTTATTATGTGTGTCGCGGCTGTAGCTGCAGTAGAAAGGAACTTGTTCACCCCTGGTTTGACTATTCAATAAAGGCATTTATTGTGGCTACAGGAGTTATCTATCTGCAATGCAATGGCTCTTTATACTGTATTTCTGCATATTAAGATGTTTTTTATAACCATAAATTAGTTTTTGAAGGGCGGGTTGATTCAGATGGACCACTACTGAAGGCCTAGGTGTGAAATGCACGGTCCGCCACTGGTAACATGTATGTTTGAACAGTGCAAACTACATACAGTGACGAGATATTCTGTACACTGACGGTATAATTCTGCATATGCACTTTGTGGTATAGCAGGTCCATGGCTTCAAAAAAAAAATTGCACGACCGCGGGGAGTTAATGAGGTAGTTGGAGCGAGTCACACCGGCACGTGCGGGTCCGATCATTCTCATTGGCTTCCTGCGGTATGTGATTAAGGCCCACGGGGACGGGAGTGTATATATATGGGTCAGCACAAAAAAGAAGGGGGAATCAAAGAAAAGAAGAAAAGACATGAGGGTAAAAGACATAAAAGGCAGGCTTGGGAACGACGATCTGTTCTTGCAGTGAAGCTGTGACCGTTTAGCAGTGAACAGGAGCCCTGCATGACTAAAAAGTCTCTCACAGGCTGCAAGACACAGGAAGTTTGTGTGTGGTCATGTGACTTAATGGCTACGTCTGATTGGTGAAACAGTCATGCAGTAGATCCACTGGCAACTTTTCTCTTGCAAAAATATAGTTTAATGTATAAATGGAAAAAAGTAACGAGTCAAGTGTTGCCCAGTGTAGCGAAATAAGAGTAACGTTTCTTCTTCACAAATGTACTCAGGTAAAAGTAGAAAGTATGGTGCAGTAAAACTACTCTTAGAAGTACAATTGTTTTTTAAATAGTTACTCAAGTAAATGTAACTCATTACTACCCACCTCTGTGTGCATGTGAGTGTCTTTGTGTTTAGCCTGTGATGGACTGACGTCAAGTCCAATGTTTGTTCCTGCCTTGCACCCTATGCTAGATGGGATGAACTCCAGCATCCCCCTGCAACCCTGCTCAGGACTAAGTGAGTTAGAAAATGACTGACTGACTTTTCTATCGAATCAAAAAAGCCAATGCCATTGGCCACATGCATGTAATTACTAACTTCACAGCACCGAACAACACTCAGCATCATGTGTTTCTGTGTCGTGTGCTCATACAATTAAAAAAAAAAAAATTAAGACCCTTTTTAAAAATATATATTATACTATTCAATTAAGTCAGTATGGTAGAGAGAAAGAGAGCAATTGAAAGGGGTGTTTGAGTGAGTGAAAGTAATTTATAACGTTTAATGTTCCTTGTCTGTAGAAATCTAGTCAAGTTTGTAATATGATTAGGCAAATCTGTTTTAGGCTGTTATGCCAATGCAGGGTTGTGATACCCAATACAATACAATACAGTTTATTTTTGTATAGCCCAAAATCACACAAGAAGTGCCGCAATGGGTTTTAACAGGCCCTGCCTCTTGACAGCCCCCCAGCCTTGACACTCTATGAAGACAAGGAAAAACTCCCCCAAAAAACCTTGTAGGGAAAAAATAGAAGAAACCTTTTGGTGAAAGGCAGTTCAAAAAGAAACCCCTTTCCAGGTAGGTTGGACGTGCAGTGGGTGTCAAAAGAAGGGGGTCAATACAATATACAGAACAGATCAAATCCTCAATACAGTATAAAATAAAAATTTTAGAAGTACGGAGCAGAATTTAACAGTAGATGATATCACATAATAAGATTTGGATTTGTTTAGAGTCCTGGAGACCTCAGCCATCAAGCTACCTCCCCCATTTGGCCAGTGCTGGGCCAGCCAATCCGATGAAAGGACCCCTCTTTCCCATGATTCCTGTGATCCCCCATCAGGGATGACTTTACCTTAGGCAGGCAAAACAACTTGGCAGGTGGGCCGTGGCACCAAGTGCCACATTTGAGTACCAAGAAGAAAGACAGAATAGGTGAAGGTTAAAATCCAATTATAACTATCATACACAGCAAGTTTTAAATCAGCTTTTGCATAATTTGTAATCATCTTTATAGCTTTCGAAAATACCGATTACAAGCTTTCAGTGTGCTCTTTCCTGTAATAGCGAGTCCTGCAGCAGTGTTTGTTGTAAATGAGCACAGGCAACAGCGATAAGAGTTGAAGCCCCCAGAAGAGCCCACTTTTATTTGCCGCCAGACAAAATCCAAAGGTGTGGGAAAAATCGCACCTTAAGGTTTTCAGCTGATACTCTAGCAAGAAAGTTGCCTCCTTCATGCAGATGGTCCATCTTTACATATTGTTGAATCCAAAGGACGAGTTATGTGATTGCGGAGAACTGGCGTCATCAAATGTCACCCAGTGCTTTTTTCCCCCACTGAAAACTAAACTGAGTATTTGAGGCTACTGCTGTATGTGACGTTTTTCTCCCTCAGATCCCCTGTCACCCCATAGTGTCCCTCTCAAGTCAATATTCATGACTTTGTAAGAGTTGTTTAACCTGTGGCTGCAGATGCTTCCCACGGTGCATGGAATGAGGGGATTTATTTATTCACTATGGACTAAGTGGGGAGACTGATTTTATTTTTAGATATGAAACATATATTAATTAAAATAAAAAGGATACTGGTGACACTCAAATCATGATCCCTCTGACTTGCTGCCATTTGATGCTGTTCAGCATCTAGTATAGTCTGGAAGTAAGATGGCCATCATCTCCAACTATCAGTGTGAAGCATCAGAACAGTTTACTGTCATTGTGTCACGATTAACCTTATCTAGTTGGAGGGGCTGGATGCATCTTTAAGGCCTTGACATGAGCCCATTTGTGAAATTGTTTTTTTTTTAAAGTTGCCTGCAAATAGCTGAGAACTTCTTGCCAGTCCTTCTGTGAGTCAAACAGGTTGGTGTAACTTTATATATACAGATATGTAGTATATGCTCTGTATATTTGTGTACATAGAGTATATTGAAATAAAAAATCTCAGGTTAGAATCCCAGGAGAAAACCCCATTTAATATTATTGGGTTGAAGGTTCACTATAAGCACTGCCAAAGGCATGGCACTAGACTACTAAGTCTTTACCTCTGGTTATCAGATAGCTGAATGTAGGGTGTCTAACAGGATTCATTTAAGGGAGAGCGAATTGGCAGAGGTCACAGAGGTACAGTGGGTGGAGTGAGCTGGGATGGGGGACAAGGATCTTATTCATCTATGAGAACTGTGGAGGAAACAAATAGGTATGCATGTTTCTTGGCATCTTCTACAATCCTGTGTCCAGTAGGTGGCGATAGAGTTCTGTTGTGATTGGGGCATGTTACATAACCCAAATCAATACTGATATAACATAAAAGGCGATACTACCACCCCACCCAATGATAAGACAGTAAGAAATCACGCAAGAGAAATGACTTGTCAGCTTACGCTACATATCAGACAAAGGAAGCCAATGAAGAAAAACCTGGTCAAGGAGTAGGGGCCCGAGGCACAGAGTCTGTCGATGTCATCGGTGCAGTGGAAGGAATTTTCTGGAACAGATGACGGTATCTCCCATCCGTCCGTTGGCTTCAAAGGTGTGCCGGGCAATGTTCCGAGACTTTATCCTCTTTCTTCACGTGCAGGGTGAACATGTAGTTCCAAACAAGGTAACGGTGCTTAAATGAGGATACAATTCCATGCTGACAGATAGAAATAGCAGCACACAGCATCACTCGGTCTGACTGCACGCTTTCCAGTTGTTCCAATCTGTCTTATGTCATACTGCTTGGCTAGCAGTTCTATGTGGTGAGCCCCTGTGCTTAATCTGGCTATGTGTCACCTGTGCATGTGAGCAGAAAAAAGCAGATATATTTCCACAGAGCACAGTGACATATTAAACTTATGCTTACAAACCCTCTTCTGTGATTTTCTTTGCTCAGCCTTTCGAAGTACATACAGTATGAATCATCCCCACCTTAACATATACTGTATACACATGCCCTCATCTACAGTATATGCTACACCGATCCCTCTCCCACTTGGATGGAGGCAGTGGTGCTGTAAGAATTATGTTTCTGGACTTCTCTAGCACTTTCAACACCATCCAACCTCTGCTCCTTAGGGACAAGCTGACAGAGATGGGAGTAGATTCATACCTAGTGGCATGGATCGTGGACTATCTTAAAGACAGACCTCAGTATGTGCGTCTCGGGAACTGCAGGTCTGACATTGTGGTCAGCAACACAGGAGCCCCACAAGGTACTGTACTTTCTCCGGTCCTGTTCAGCCTATATACATTGGACTTCCAATACAACTCGCAGTCCTGCCACATGCAAAAGTTCACTGACGACACTGCTATCGTGGGCTGCATCAGGAGTGGGCAGGAGGAGGAGTATAGGGACCTAATCAAGGACTTTATTAAATGGTGCGACTCAAACCACCTACACCTGAACACCAGCAAAACCAAGGAGCTGGTGGTGGATTTTAGGAGGCCCAGACCCCTCATGGACCCCGTGATCATCAGAGGTGACTGTGTGCAGAGGGTGCAAACCTATAAATACCTGGGAGTGCAGCTGGATGATAAATTAGACTGGACTGCCAATACTGATGCTCTGTGTAAGAAAGGACAGAGCCGACTATACTTCCTTAGAAGGCTGGCGTCCTTCAACATCTGCAATAAGATGCTGCAGATGTTCTATCAGACGGTTGTGGGCAAGCGCCCTCTTCTACGCAGTGGTGTGCTGGGGAGGCAGCATTAAGAAGAAGGACGCCTGGTGAGGAAGGCAGGCTCTATTGTTGGCATGGAGCTGGACAGCTTGACATCCGTGGCAGAGCGACGGGCACTCAGCAGGCTCCTATAAATTATGGAGAATCCACTGCATCCACTGAACAGTATCATTTCCAGACAGAAGAGCAGCTTCAGCGACAGACTGCTGTCACTGTCCTGCTCCACTGACAGACTGAGGAGATCGTTCCTCCCCCAAACTATGCGACTCTTCAATTCCACCCGGGGGGGTAAACGTTAACATTATATAAAGTTATTGTCTGTTTTTACCTGCGTTATTAACAATCTTTAATTTAATAGTTTTTTTGTATCAGTATGCTGCTGCTGGAGTATGTGAATTTCCCCTTGGGATTAATAAAGCATCTATCTATCTATCTATCTATCTATCTATCTATCTATCTATCTATCTATCTATCTATCTATCTATCTATCTATCTATCTATCTATCTATCTATCTATCTATCTATCTATCTATCTAACTTGACCAGGTTGTGGACAAAAAGCAGTGGTGCTGCATGTGTAAGAGAGACGGTATTTTAAGTACAGATTACAGTACCTGATGGAGAACAGATCTGCGAATAAGCAGAGTGCCAAAATAATGACCCAAAACTCAATGAAAGTTCCCTCCTGAGAATGACCTGAGGAGACTGTTGAGGAAAGGCAAATGTAGTTACACATGTTAGAGAAATAGGATCTGAGCTTGACCGGAGGACAGGATCAAATATGGCAGTGCTTTCCCACTATTTCTATGTTAGCTGTGTTTGGCGCAATGCACAAGTACCATTCTCATCATATTTTAAGCACACTATGGCATCGGTCTGCGTAAATTATGGTTAAGGCCGGGTGTACACTATGGTTTTTTTTCAACGGTTATGGAACTAGCAGCTTGTGTGCCCTCGATCAATTATTTGTATTGGCAACCAATTGAAAGAAGTCATACACTATGCAATTTTCTGGGTTAATGAAAGGCTGGAGGCCACAAGTGAGATTGTGTAGTGAGACCACTAGGGGAGACTTGCAGTACCTGCAAATTTGACCCTGTGATATGGTGTGACATTTTGCTGTATCTCAGCTGACTAAATGTAGCAATGCTTGCTATGAGTATTCCCTTGATTTGCCTGAATTGTACGGCTACTGTACAATTACATCCCGTATGCTAATTTATTAAAAGTACAAAATGCACTACTACCAGGAATTCATTGCTGCTAGGCAATATTCCATAGTTTTTGTTATTTCCAGCTCCATGTTGACATCCATTATTTGTCTGTGAGGGACCCCATTCTTCTCTTGTCTTTGATGTTGTTATTTTTTCTTTGTTTGATTGCTTCCTTCCTTCAATATTTTGTACAGCAAGGACCTTGACCTTCTTCATGGCTTGCTGAATTGTGTCCGTTGTGCTGTTGGTATGTGGGAATGGGGTGTGTGATGAATCAACACTCACGTCTGGGTAATCTGGTCTGTAAAGGCTACTGTCGTAAGAGAGGAGTGCTGATAAAGACCCTCCCTACACTTTATTTAAGTTTAGTCCTCATTAAATAAGCGCTGCTGACAGACTGAAGTCTTTTTTCTCGGATGTACTGCACTGCTATCTCTCTTCACTTGCCGTCCCCTGAGCATCCTCCCACATTCTCAAAGACCATGTAAAAATGAGCTGTGCTGTCCTGAAGGAAACATATTAATGCATCTTGAGAAATGTGGAGCGATGGAGGGCTCTGCTCATGGGAATTCAAGCAGAGCATCAGCTGGGCCTGAAAAGGCTGCCTGTGTTGATGCTGTAAAGGGTATTATTCAATAAAACATTGTCTACTGTTATATGAAAAAGTTTGTGAACCCCTCTAAACCTGCATAATAATTTACTCTGCTTTCAAATAAAAGATAATAGTGGTATGTCTTTCATTTCCTAGGAACATCTGAGTACTGGGGTGTTTTCCGAACAAAGATTTTTATTGAAGCAGTATTTAGTTGTATGAAATGAAATCAAATGTGAAAAACTGGCTGTGCAAAAATGTGGGTCCCCTTGTAATTTTGCTGATTTGAATGCCTGTAACTGCTCAATGCTGATTACTTACAACACCAAATTGGTTGGCTTAGCTCGTTAAGCCTTGAACTTCATAGACAGGTGTGTCAAATCATGAGATATAAAGGTATTTAAGGTGGTCAATTGCAAGTTGTGCTTCCCTTTGACTCTCCTCTGAAGAGTGACAGCATGGGATCCTCAAAGCAACTCTCAAAAGATCTGAAAACAAAGATTGTTCAGTCTCATGATTTAGGGGAAGGCTACAAAAAGCTCTCTCAGAGGTTTAAACTGTCAGTTTCAACTGTAAGGAATGGAATCAGGAAATGGAAGGCCACAGGCACAGTTGCTGTTAAACCCAGCAGGTCTGGCAGGCCAAGTAAAATACAGAAGCGGCATATGCACAGGATTGTGAGAATGGTTACAGACAACCCACAGACCACCTCCAAAGACCTGCAAGAACATCTTGCTGCAGATGGTGTATCTGTACATCGTTCTACAATTCAGTGCAATTTGCACAAAGAACATCTGTATGGCAGGGTGATGAGAAAGATGCCCTTTCTGCACTCACGCCACAAACAGAGTTGCTTGTTGTATGCAAATGCTCATTTAGACAAGCCAGATTAATTTTGGAACAAAGTGCTTTGGACCGATGAGACAAAAATGGAGTTATTTAGTCATAAAAAAAACGCTTTGCATGTTGGAAGAACACCGCATTCCAAGAAAAACACCTGCTACCTACTGTCAAATTTGGTGGAGGTTCCATCATGCTGTGGGGCTGTGTGGTTAGTTCAGGGACTGGGGTCCTTGTTAAAGTCGAGGGTCGGATGAATTCAATTCAAAATCAACAAATTCTTCAGGATAATGTTCAAGCATCAGTCACAAAGTTGAAGTTATGCAGGGGTTGGATATATTCCAACAAGACAATGACCCAGAACACAGTTTGAAATCTACAAAGGCATTCATGGAGAGGGAGACGTACAATGTTCTGGAATGGCCGTCACAATCCCCTGACTTAAATATCATCGAAAATCTATGGGATGATTTGAAGCAGGCTGTCCATGCTCAGCAGCCATCAAATTGAACTGAACTGGAGAGATTTTGTATGGAAGAATGGTCAAAAATACCTCCATCCAGAATCCAGACACTCATCAAAGGCTATAGGAGGCGTCTAGAGGCTGTTATATTTGCAAAAGGAGGCTCAACTAAGTATTGATGTCATATCTCTGTTGGGGTGCCCAGATTTATGCACCTGTCTAATTTTGTTGTGATGCATATTGCATATTTTCTATTAATCTAATAAACTTAATGTCACTGCTGAAATACTACTGTTACCATAAGACGTCATATATTAAAAGGAAGTTGCTACTTTGAAAGCTCAGCCAATGATAAACAAAAATCCAAAGAATTAAGAGGTGTTCTCGAACTTTTTCATAGGACTGTATATAATGTTTTTATCAAGTTGCTATATAATACTGTATAAATCACTATCAGAATCAGAATTCTCTTTATTGCCAGGTACACTAATTTGTATGAGGAATTTCTCTTGATAGGTGCAACATACAAGAGCGAGAGAGGTCAGGAGCACGTGCTGATACAGCGCAGCACACCACATGACAAACCAGCCCAGGATCCCAGATTAGGACCTGAGTGCAGCCATGCAACGGGTGACACCTCAACACCACACTAGTTCAGATGTCAGAGATTTTTTATGGTGGCTGGAGTGCCAATTCTACCCTGCAGGTTAGAGGGCCTACATGCAGATTAACGTCATAACCAGGACGGAGCAATTGCAGGATTGTTCAGGGGCCCAACGGAGTGGAGTCACATTGGCGTTTAAGGGATTCGAACTGGCAACCTTCCAATTACTAGTGCAGACCCCTAACCTTAGAGCCACCACTCCGCCCCTAACATACAAGGAAAAGACAGAATACTAAAGATAAACAGAAGAAGATAAATATATAAAATGATAAAATATAAAATGATAAAATATGATGCAGCATACAAGGGCAATACAAATAATAAAGAGCTAGTAGAATTAAAATGTTCAGGCAGTCCAATGTGCTGGTATACATATACACTGAGTAGAGGAACAATGAAGGATGCTTTAAAAGTAGTACTATATAATATAATAGTAACAATTTCTATCTAAAAATGAGAAACTAAATAAAATGTAGATTTTGCTAATTTATTAATAAGAGTTATTAATAAGGGTGACACGGTGGCGCAGTGGGTAACGCTGCTGCCTTGCAGTAAGGAGACCTGGGTTCGCTTCCTGGGTCCTCCCCTCGTGGAGTTTGCATGTTCTCCCCGTGTCTGCGTTGGTGTCCTCCCACAGTCCAAAAACATGCAGGTTAGGTGGATTGGTGATTCTAAACTGTCCCTTATATGTGCTTGGTGTGTGTGTGTGCGTGTGTGTGTGCCCTGCGGTGGGTGCGCCCTGCGGTGGGTGCGCCCGGTGTTGACTGGGATTGGCTCCGGCAGACCCTCGTGACCCTGTAGTTAGGATATAGCGGGTTGGATAATGGATGGATGGATGGAGTTATTAATAAGGGTTGCTGTGGAGGATGAATACAAAATGTTGAAATAATAAAAGGTGCGACAAAGTCATTTGGCCTAGTCAAACGCAATGTAAATGGTGTTAAATAGTAAAAGGTGCTATGTAATATACAGTTGCGAAGATAAAAATAAACAGTATACTACATGGTACTCTGCTATATTCTACAGTACTATAGAAGAGTGCTATAAAATGTAATGTTGGACTTATAAATATAATTTAATAATAATTTAAGTTTTAGCAGATGTTATGAAGAGTGCTATATAAGAAAAGGTGTTAAAGCATATAAACATCTCTATATAAACAAAGTTCCATAAATGTTGTTTTTTAATACAGAGTTTGCTATGTAAAAATACAAATTTCAATAAAGGATGGTATGTACTATAAAGTTTTATTATAAAGGGAGCTATATAATAAATTTAACATTTAATATAATCACACAAACATAAAGGATGCCATCAAAGGAGATACAGAAAGTTAATTAAGATCAAGTTTGCTGGATAAAAGTCAAAGTTGTCAAAGGATGTTATTTTATAAAGGTGTACTGTAAGTCTAAGACTACATCCAACCATCCATCCATCCATTGTCCAACCCGCTGAATCCGAACACAGGGTCACGGGGGTCTGCTGGAGCCAATCCCAGCCAACACAGGGAACCAATCCCGGGCAGGGTGCCAACCCACCGCAGGACACACACAAGCACACACTAGGGCCAATTTAGAATCGCCAGTCCACCTAACCTGCATGTCTTTGGACTGTGGGAGGAAACCGGAGCGCCCGGAAGAAACCCACGCAGACACGGGGAGAACACCCAAACTCCACGCAGGGAGGACCCGAGAAGCGAACCCAGGTCTCCTAACTGCGAGGCAGCAGCGCTACCACTGCGCCACCATGCCGCCCTTCTAAGTCTACATTGCAATTCATATACTGTATAAAGATTTTATGTAAAATGAAAGGTGCAATAAAGGGCACTATATAAAAATAAAAGTTGACATAAAGGTTGCCATATAATGTAAAGGTTCATAAAACTGTGCAACTTCTCATGACCTTGCCATGCATCCTTGTTTATTTACTAAGCAAATGCATTCCTACTGTTGATGTTTGCTTTCAGGAAATTCTTTAAAATAAATAAATAAAATGAGAAATATAGAAATGATAAGGTATTATGTATTGTTAATGAATTTTTTGTTACCAGCTTCTAGTTAATGTAGTGCTCTTCAGAATCTGAGAACAGTTTTGTATACTTGAGAAGTTGGATGAAAAATGGCAAAGGTTGAAGCAATGGTCCTTACAGACATTAGTCCAAAACAGAACTGGCATGACAGACAATTCATGGTGGTTTTAAAGCCAGACAGGGGAAAATGTTGTCATCTGGACGGGAACCAGAAATGATGTAAACAGGCCTTGGACTGGAAGTTTTGTAATCGGGCCCAAGCAGAAACTCCTGTGGTTGGTTTGCAGAGGAAAAAGAGAAAGGATCAGGGCACTCTGCCACCCCCTGGCCCGGCATGGAATTATCCTCTTTAGAGCCCTTTAGCTCTCACCAACTATGTAAAAAACCTAGTATATCACAACTTTCAAATTTTTCGGCAAAATGAGAAAATGATATCGCCCCTATAATTAACGATCTCTAGATTTAATTTTTCCCAAGCTTCACGTACACAATATTGTTTTTTTTCACGAATCAACAACACCTGCCACTTAAATCATGTGACTGTAATCCGATGTTTTCATTGATGCCACAAATGCTGGTCTGCTTATGATTCCAAGGATTAATAAAATAACAATGGGAGGTCGAGCTTTTAGTTACAGGGTCCCTAAACTGTGGAATGGTCTGCCTGCTACTATAAGAGATGCCCCTTCGGTCTCAGCTTTCAAATCCCGGCTGAAGACTCACTACTTCAGTTTAGCACATCCTGACTAGAGCTGCTGATTAACTGTACAGACTGCATCTCTGTTGTTAGTCATTAGCACTAAAACATAAGTAACATGACAGTTATAATGTGTGACTAACCGTCACCTATTCTGTTTTTCTTCTCGGTGATCAAACGTGGCACTTGATGCCACGGCCCACCTGCCATGTTGTTGCCTGCCTAAGATATAGTCATCCCTGATGGAGGATCGCAGGAGTTGTCAGGTAGAGGGGTCCTTTCTTCGGATTGGCAGCACTGACTCAGCTGTGGAATGGCCAATAGGGGCAGGCAGCTTGATGGCTGAGGTCTCCAGGACTCTGAACAAATCCAAATCCTATTATGTGATATTAAGTACTGTTGAATTCTCCTCTGTACTTGTAATATTTCTATTGCACTGTTATACTGTATTGAGGATTACTTGTGTTCTGTTCTGTGTACTGTATTGTATTGTATTGACCCCCTTCTTTTGACACCCACCTACCTGGAAAGGGGTCTCTCTTTGAACTGCCTTTCCCAAGGTTTCTTCCATTTTCTCCCTACAAGGTTTTTTTTGGGTAGTTTTTCCAGGTCTTTTTAGAGAGTCAAGGCTGGGGGGCTGTCAAGAGGCAGGGCCTGTTAAAGCCCATTGCGACACTTCTTGTGTGATTTTGGGCTATACAAAAATAAATTGTATTGTATTGTATTAAATTGATAGGCAGTCTTTCCTCATTGGTCAGTGGAGTTGCTTGGTTTTTGTCTAGCAGTATGTAAAATACTGTGTACCTACAAGCTTCTTTCATCATGCTATGGCTGGAATGAAGACATTTTTGGCCATCACCACTACCTTATAACTTCAGGAAAGACCCAGTAACTCTAAAAACTAAAAAAAAATACATTTAAAAAAAATGGCAGTCACTAGGTTTTTTTCATTACAAATGAAAGCTGCCTCCCTTGTGCATGTGTGTGACAGTGTACATCTACAGTACCAGTCAAAAGTTTGGACACAACCAGAATTGATATCTTTCTAATGGCTATTACTGCTTGAAATTGCTGATTTTTTAAATTTATTATTTACATATGATTACAAACCCAGCCACAGAGAATTCACAAACCAGTGTGTTTCTTCGTGCCGGACCCAAGCCCGGATAAATGGGAAGGGTTACTTCAGGAAGGGCATCCGGTGTAAAATTTTGCCAAATCCATATGCGGACAGATGATCCGCTGTGGCAACCCCTAATGGGAGCAACCGAAAGAAGAAGAAGATTTACATATGATTACAAAGCCCCATTTTCAGCAGCTATTTCTCAGTCCCGACTTCCTCAGTTTATCCTTAATTAGTCCTGTATAAATGCTAATTGTTTATTAGAGAAACCCTTGCAATTGCATTAGCACTGCTGAACCCCATTTTTTTTTGTTTGCAGAGTGAAGTTTATCACATGTGACTTTGGCAAGAAACTGAAGATTTCATACAAAGGCGCCTATTACCCTCTTGAGAGAAGAGGGTGAACTGATCTAACAAGGATAGAAAAAGAAGAGAGAAGGCCTAGATGGGCAACTGTATAAGAGGTGAAGCACATCAGAGTGTGTAGAGTGAGAAGCAGACACTTTACAGCTCCTCGGTTGGCTTCTTCCTTAAATAATATACATCAAAGTCCCAGGTCATATGCAACAATGAAAAGATGATTCTGGGATGCTGGCCTTATAGGCAGAGCTTCCAAGGAAAAAGCCATATATGAAACTGGCAAAAGAACACAGACAGTGGATGGAAGATGATTAGAAAACCGTATTATGGTTGGGCAGCACTCCGAACCTTTCAGCAGATCTGCCGCTTCTCAAAGATTGAGAGGAGAGATTCAAGTGGTGTGTTGCTCTATCAGATGACTTAGGGCTTACATTGACTGCGGGTATGCAGGCACAGTGGGTCTTCACATGAGTGGGGAGCTGACCAGCAGTAAGAGTGAGACACAGAGAGAGGTGAAATGAACGGGAGGTAAGAACAGAGTGGGCATCGTGTGCCAGTGAATAAGCCACTAGGTAGGCAAGAGTTCAGCAACTTGAGGCACAGTTTTGTTTTACTTGATTAACTTTTACTCTCCCTGAATGTTTCCCACCCTTCAAGTTATATTTTGGATTCCTTTCTGCTGTTCGGGTAAAGAAGGTCATTGTAAGAGCAGCACCCTTCCCTAATGACAATATATTGATGTCTTTCTGTTAAAGACCATAGAATGCTGGGGTTTATTTGCCTAAGAAATTGTTGTAGACTGGAATTTGGTTTTATTGTTGTAGACTGGAATTTTGCTTTTCTTTCCTCCCTTGCCAGCTGTCTTTAGCATTCGTAAGTTACCTTTTGTATTTTTTTTACAAATTCCGACTCTTTAAATTAGTTCAAGTTTTTGGACACCTTATCGTATTTAAACTGTGGCCAGTATTATTTCTTTCAAGTAGGCACTAACACATTCACCATATTCAGCTCATTGGTTTGTCTTTTATGGGTAACACATGTCATAATCTGCTTTAGAATTGAAAATTGTCTTGCTTTATTTTCACTTTCTTTGTTTTTTCTCTTTAGGGTTTTGCAAACTGTGACATTCCTTTCTGTTATTAGTTTTCTGAAATTCTCTTTGTTGAAGGGTCCTAAAAATATTTTTCATCTTCACACAATGCCATTTGGTTTCTCATGCCACTGTGTGCAGTGTTGTTGTAACAACTTCTATGGAGGTGCTATTGGTGAATTCAGGGGTCAGGCTGCACGTATCATCCGGGTCAAGGCTATAAAGAGGAGCTCCTTGAATTTTCAAGTAACCGAGACTGAATAAGAAACCTTCCCTGATGGGTGTGCACTTCCATGTTTAATTTTCTGGTTTAATGGAATCTTTACTTTGTTCTCTAACTGAGATTTTTACTTATGAGTCTCACTTTTTGTGAAAGATAGGATGGACGTTTGGTTAGAGAATCTAGCCATGGTTGTCAGCAATGTTTCATCTTCTGGTCGCAATCTTTTCTTGCCTTTTCCTGCACATTTTTCTGCAATGTCATTTTGCCAATCCCTTTACTTTTCCGAAATTGCCAAGAGCTCAAATTGTTTGACTTTACAGAACGTATCAGATTATAAGCTTTCGATTAAGACCATGATCGAGGTGCCAACCCCATCAGATTGTCACGGTGCATGTTCTTGATGCACAACAGATGCTGCAGCTGCCCTTCTTCTTCTTTCTTTCATGTAATCGCTGTCATGCTTTTGTATGTTTCTTATGTTTATCACATGTATTCATATTTTGTTTATCTTCCTCTTCTTCTTCTTTTGGCTGCTCCCGTTAGGGGTTGCCACAACAGATCATCTTCTTCCATCTCTTCCTGTCCTCTCCCATCTTGTTCTGTTACACCCATCACCTGCATGTCTTCTCTCACCACATCCATACACCTTCTCTTAGCCCTTCCTCTTTTCCTCTTCCCTGGCAGCTCTATCCTTAGCATCCTTCTCCCAATATACCCAGCATCTCTTCTCTGCACATGTCCAAACCAACACAATCTCACCTCTCTGACTTTCTCTCCCAATCATCCAACCTGAGCTGACCCTCTAATGGCCTCATTTCTAATCCTGTCCATCCTCGTCACACCCAGTGTAAATCTTAGCATCTTTATCTCTGCCACCTCCAGCTCTGTCTCCTGCTTTCTGGTCAGTGCCACCATCTCCAACCCATATAACATAGCTGGTCCTACTCTCTCTTCTGTTCTTTTTCCCGTTTTCTGTGGTGGCGATCTGCGCCACCACCACCTTATCAAAGCACCGTGATGTCCCTCCATTGATGGATTAAAGACCAGAAGTCCAGGTGACCGTCATCATCAAGTCCTTCCATGAGAACCCTGAATGCAATCTGAGGAGGCTCAATTACAGCATATGCAAGCATATGTTAACATGACCGCAGAAAAACGGTGAAGAAAAAAAGGGAAAAGACAGCTAAAGCTTCATCCAAGCCTAGACAGACTTCAAGTCCAAGCTCAAGGTACAGCCTTTCAGAAACTGACTTGGAACAGATAGGCCGAAGCACAGATTTCCTGGGACTTGACGCTATTGTATCATCTTCAGTTGACAGTGAAATGTGGAGCGATTGTACAAGCGAATCGGGCCAGGATAGCTCGTTGATTCCAGAAGATTCATTGAAACTGAAAATGCTCTTACCTTCCACGTTGTCAACTACTCCTCACGAGCCAGAAACATTGACTTCAACTGGGCTTGCCACTTCATCCGCAGAGCACGGGGAAGACTGCAACGAGCTGTCCGAGCTGAAGGTAATGATCGCCACAATGGCCATTGCCACCACTTAAGACAGAAAGGAGCTCAAGAATGATTTAAAGAAAGATATAAAGAAAGAAATAAATGATACAACATTAAGCAGCCCTAACGGAAAGCCGAGATCAGATACAGCCTCTTGTATCCTGGCAAACTGAAAGTGGACATTCAAAGCAAGCTCTACATTTTTATCTCTATGGAGGAAGAAGAATAAGAGCTAAAAAAAACTGAAACACGATTGTGGGTCGCATTCTGTTATGGCAAGATCTTACTGGCTGTTTGATCCGCCTGCAATGTACCATAATACATCCTATTTACTTCTCTGACACTTTTTGTTTATGTTTTAATTACAATTATATGTGTGTATGTATGTATGTATGTATGTACTGTATGTGTAATTTGTTTTTTAGGAGGCTGTTTAACATCATACCGTTGGTTTATTGTATTAGGGCTTACTATGCTTATCCAGGGCTACTTTTTAACACCATTCCCTGGGTTTACTCTCTCAAGACTGTTTAAGATTATATTTTATGCTCACAGCATTTGGACTGTATTGTCAATAGATATCTCTATTTTAATCCTTATACACCACTGCTGGGGGGCTTGTTTTGTTTTGGACGTGCTCTGTCTCTAGGTATGTCAGAGGACTGGGACTTTGTGAAGTGGGGTCCAGCCTCACGTGAGGAGGCAAAATCGGGGTGGGGGTGGGAGGTGGACTGGAGGGGAGAGAAAGAGAGCAAACTATCTCTAAATTATCCTTTTAACCCTTATAATTATAAATGCCAACGTAACGTTAAGCTTCATGGTAATAACTTCTGGGAAAACTGGAAATTAAGCTGTCTTATCTTAAGTTAGACTACAAAATGACAAGAAACGTTTAGAAGCAATGTCTCCAAGACTAGACAGTTAACTTTGTGAGCTGGAATGTTAAAGGTCTGAATCACGAATTAAAGAGAAAATAGGTTTTCTCTAACTTAACAGGTCTAAATGCTAAAATAGTATTTTTACAGGAGATCCACTTATTAAGCAAAGATCAGTTACGGCTGCACAGAGACTGGACTGGCCAAATATTCAATTCCAGCTTTACAAAGAAAACTAGAGGTGTGGGAATTCTTATACATAGAACTGTCTCATTTGTAGTATCAGATGTAGGATCTGATCCTGAAGGGCAATATGTGATTGTCGTGGGTAATTTATTTAGCTGTAAAGTGATTTTGATAAATATCTACAAACCCAATAGATAGGGACTTCATCCAAAACGTATTTGCATCTTATTTACTGTATGTATTGTGTATTTAAGGTGCTCAAATCTGTTCCTTGTGTTTTGTGGGTTGAAGCCCAAGAGCCATGGCCATCATGATGTCACTACAGGGGGACTGCCCTCCACATATATTGAGGTTGTGAGGAAGCATTGTTGACTTTTGAGGAGTGCATCCTATATTTGTGAGTTTTACATTGTATTTATTATTTTTCGGATCAAGGATTAGACTATGACCTGGGGACCTGGGTTCGCTTCCCGGGTCCTCCCTGCGTGGAGTTTGCATGTTCTCCCCGTGTCTGCGTGGGTTTCCTCCGGGCGCTCCGGTTTCCTCCCACAGTCCAAAGACATGCAGGTTAGGTGGACTGGCGATTCTAAATTGGCCCTAGTGTGTGCTTGGTGTATGGGTGTGTTTGTGTGTGTCCTGCGGTGGGTTGGCACCCTGCCCAGGATTGGTTCCTGCCTTGTGCCCTGTGTTGGCTGGGATTGGCTCCAGCAGACCCCCGTGACCCTGTGTTTGGATTCAGCGGGTTGGAAACTGGATGGATGGATGGATGGATTAGACTATTTTGCATTGGATTACCCATTTAAGCAAACCCTATTTGCTTTTTTTGTCATTTTCTTAGATTATTTCTTGTATAAATAATCTATCAATAAAGATTTCTTCATTGACCTTGTCATCAAAGCCAGAAGTTGTATAACTTCCTCTCCTTTAAAAGTCATTTTTGTATTTTTGGGGCATTCAAAAGTATCCCAGTGCTCCCTTTTATGTCTCTGCAAGCCTGAAAGCCTTCCTCTTGAGTGTGGGGGTCTGACTGCTTGGGGTGAGGCTTTCTGAGCCTGACTAGTGACATCCTGGTCAGGTTTTCATTTATTTTGAGGCCTATTCATCCCTTTATCACCTTTTTATGTTTCTGCTTCACAAAACTTGCTTGTTTCCCATAAACGTTCTCCACTCAGACTGCAGGTGTTTGTTTTACTTATAAATATTGTGCAATTAAGGATGTTTCTTAAACTGCAGGATCTTGAAAATTTAATTTGTTAATTTTTCTTAAGCAGTGTTGACTGATGTGATGTTTAATGGTAAAGGTTATTTAAAACATTCATTTCCTACACTTCTGTGCTGGATTGGCACCCTGTCCAGTTATTGTTCCTGCTTTGTGCCCGATGCTTGCTGGGACAGGCATCAGCTGTCTTGTAACCCTTTCCTGGATTAGTAGATTTGGAAAATGAATGGCTGGATGGACCTACTACAGTTAACTGACAAAATGGCAGCAGGGATCATAATTAGAACTAAGAAAGGTAACAACGTGACTCCGGTCACTAAATCACTTCACTGGCTTCCATTTAAGTTTAGAGTTGATTCACAAATCCACTTGTTGGCGTGTAAACCTATACCTAGCCAAACTTAATAAGTATATTCCTATTTTCAAAATGCAGACCCTATAAAAACTCCAGTGATAAAATAAAGTGAGCATTGCTGGCAATGTATTTTGCTATGGGACACCCAAACTCTAGAAGGGTATGTTTGTCCCTTTAAGAGAAACCCAGTATGTCTGAGCAGGACTCACTAAAGCGGCTAAGGCTTTTCATAATGAGCTTTTTCTGATTGTTTTTAAATAATTGTCAAAACCCTTTGTTTGTCAGCTATTAAGTCTCTTTAAATTTTTTTCTGTTCTCAGCATCAAGTGACACTTGGTGAACTTTACTCAATCAGACCTTTGAGGTATGTCATTGTTTGTCTGCTATAGTGGAATCTGAGAATACAGACACTTAAGAATAGTATTTTAAACACATATATATATATATATATATATATATATAATCTACTCTCTATATTTAAAATCCTAAGCCTAAAAGTGCAACGATTTTATGTGACGTTTTTATGTCACGTCTTTTGCTTTTAAATGTTAGAATTGCAGGGAGAGATGCAGATCGCATGGCAGCAGCAGCAAGCCAGCAGCTGATCGAGCAAAGAGGAGGTAAAAAGAAACTGTGTGTGTGTATGTATATGTGTGTTGTGGAATAAGGGCTCCTTAGCGCTCCTTGAACCCTCAGACGACACGTCAAACACCTGATACAAGTCCAATATTTGTATTTTTTATTGTAATAATGTGCCCTAAGCACCTCCACTTCACAACACTCCAGTAATAAATCAATAATTATACACAATACCAACTTCTCTACTCCTCCCAGCAGCTCTGTGGCACTCCTTTCCAACTCCGGCTCGGGCTACTGGGGTTACCCATAGTCCCTTTATACTTCTCGACCCGGAAGTGTTTCTGTCCCTCAGTCCATGTGACTCTTAACACTTCCGGGTCAGGTGAAAACTCCTTTTCTTCAACCCGGAAGTACGTCATTGCTTCTGTCCCCTCGACTGGGAAGTACTTCCGGATTATAAGGCAAACAGAAGTCCCTGGACCTCCCTGGAGCGTCCCCTGGCGGTCCCCATGGTATCCAGCAGAGCTGTGAAGGGAAACTCTAAGGTCCATGATGCCCTGCTGGAACCCGGGGCATCTCCACGTTGCAGGGAGGGCTCCACCTGGCAGCTTGGGGGTATTGGCCGGGATAAGCTGCCGGCCATAGTCCACAGTGTGTATAGGCACACATATAATGACGTTTATATTACATATACTTATATTTATTTCTTTGGTTATTCATTGTATTTTTTTCAACTGTTCTTAGTACAATAACATTTTTATTGGCATGTCACCTAAGTACTCATGATAATAAATTTGACTTGACTATCCACTCTTGCAAACAACAAGACCCACAAAATGCGCACTCCTTTCTATCTGCTCATCTTGTTTGTAAGCGCACGAACTTCTCTGTCTTCCACCTGATGAGTTATTCCCAACATTATACTACTAACTCCGTGTCCCACTGATTTGAAAGAGCATTTTATGCAGCCTTCTGGGACTATTACTAAAGCAAACCCCAGGATCTCTGTTCAGATCCAGAAAGCCCTGTAAAACTCCTGGGACTTCTGTGATGTGCCTCCAACCCTACAAGCCCTACCACTAGGCCCGGTCTAGACAACCTTTCAGGGGCTTGGGCACAAGAGGCATGAGCCCATTCATAACGGAGTCTGGGAAACTCTAAATCCATTACATACAGTATAGTTCCCCATTGTCCATCCGTTATAATTCTGTCACCCAAACAAAACCTTTTGGGGATACTGCCATCAGTTCCTTGCAAGAACAATTTTAATCTCCATCCAAGAAAGAAACAGGTCCTGCATATGTACAGGATCTATTTTGCAGCGTACTTTCACTTAAGAGCTCAGCGTGTTACAAAATAGTTAAAATTGTAATATGAGAAAAATTTAAAACAAAACAATGTTGGAGCATACAAACAGTCATTATGCATATATGGAAGCTTTCAGTTCTCAGTCACATAAATTCTGAGAAGGTTCATTCTTTAGGCAATCAGCACTTTTATTTGGACAGAAGATATCTTCTCTCACATTGTCTTTCCTTTTATCCAAATTATGATTTATTGCTTAAGATTTTACATTGTGTTCCGACTGTTATAGTGTTTCATTTCCTGACTCGTGTATTTTGTGTTTTATTGTCATTTTGAATTATTGTGTTCACTTAAGCTCTGTTAGGTTTTTTTATTACTTGTGCACTTGTCATTTCTTGTGTTTTGTGGTTGGTACCTTAGGGGACGGGCCCACCCTGACATCACTGCTGCTGGGTCCTCCTCTATCAGAGGATCACTGAGCATCGTCCAGAGGTGGTGGTTTTTCTTGATTTAGGGTCTATTGGATTATTTTGTTTTTGGATTTCATTGTCTGCATTGTGAATTGGGACTTTTTCACCTTGGATTATCTTTTAGGCAAATCCTTTTTTTGCGCTTTTGTCTTATTTTTGCTCTTTCTTCATTTTTTTTAATCAATTCTCTATTTTTAAAGATTTGGACTGTCCTTACAAGTTAGAGTTTTAGGGTTTTGCTTTCCCTTGCAAAACATTTTTGTACTTTTACTGCATTTTGAATTTTAACCCTTTTCGGCCCTGGATTTTCTACCTTTCTACCTTTGGGGTGTCTAGGAAGTTCAAAAATGAAAAAATCAAACAAAAAAAATCACTATTACTATACAATAGCTGCCACATACTTCAATCTTCTTGATGAAATAAAATTGAAAGTGGAGCCACTTACTATGTGGCATCCATTTTCACTTCCGTGGTTCGCGGACTGCATGCCAGTCTGTCCAGTTTGCGATAATAGTAGCATGCCCAGTTCCAACAGCTGCAAACGGACCTGTGCTTTACAAAAATGGCCACATATTTATAAACCAGTAATAGGATATCAGGGCTGAAAGGGCTAAATGCCAGTTCTCCATTTTGGGCCTGCTTAGGCCGAAGCCTGTAAGTATTAGCTGGGGGGATTGGCTGTCTTAGAGTGAGGCTACATCTGGATTGCCCAGTGAGGGTCCTCACAACCCTTGTTTGTCTCCTTTATACAACATACATATTTATAAGAATAAGTTGAATTGAATTAAAATGGACTGGCACCATGACTGGGTAACGGTGGAAAGGGTTTAATCTCTCATGTCATTCATATACGTTATTGGCACTACAATGTCTTGAATAAAAGTGGATTTCAAAAACGTCCTCAGGTGTGACTGTGTAGTTGAATGTACGATTTCTGCAAAAGTCAACGCTGACCTGTTCAAGAGACAAATAATTCAGTGGCATACAAATGTCAATGCAGGCAGCAGATGTTTGGAAAACGGTTTATTACAAATGAAGTACATTTAACACTCCAACAGAAAAGCCAATCAGCAATATATTTACAAGGACGAGGAATTTACATGTCATATTTACAAGGGATAGTGCGGCCGAGACAAGAACTTGGCTAACTTCCACTAGAGACAACTTAAAATAGCAATACAGACTTTTTTTTGTACATATCTTCTCATAAATACAGCTATATTTATACATCTATTTTTTTTACAGCTCTCTAGTTCATACAAAAATATTTTTGCATTCAAATTGAGAACCCACACAGCATTTGAAATGAATTTTAAAATACATCTGAAATCAGACAAGGCAGCTTTGAAGAATTAAACTTACTGGAGGTCTCATGATATGCCAAGCTCACCCATTCGCGAAACATGTGTGAGTAATGATGACACAAAGGGATTCATAGAACCGTAACAGAGGATTTTGAGATTAAAAATCAACATAAAGAATAGAAAGAGACTGCAACATTTCATGGAGATGTACAATATGTTAAAAAAATGGCAGCAATACAAAGGAAAATGACGTTCATTAAAAGAGCAGGCGGCAATGTGAAGGGATGACTGCAGAAGCAATGCTGCCAGCATTACTCATAGATGAGACCAGGACTTCATGATAGTGTGGTCTCATAGAAATGATCGCAAAGTGCTTTACGCTAATTTGACAATTTAAGATTGAAAAAAGTAAAAAAACAAAAAGCCAGCATCATCACAAGTCACTCTACGCAGCAATAACGTTTGAACAAATACCAATAGAATTTTTGTATTTATCGTTAATCAGTCAGTCAACAGATCATCTTTTACAATGGACTTGCATCCTGCCCGGGGGCGATTCCTTCTCAGCACTTGATATTGTTGGGTTAGGCCTGAGCCATCCTGATACCGCAAACTAGGCACTGTGGGGTGTAAAGAATTAGACTCTAAAGCGTAAGGTTAACAATTCACTCTTTACAACTACCGTACTGTGTAAACACGAGCAAGTCAGTCATGTTGTAGAATTTTGGGGTTTGGTATTTTCGTTAAAGTGCCTGGAGGTGTGTTAACTACATCTGGTTGCTTGTCATCATTTCTAATTGGCTTTCCATGCTCTCTTCAGATGAGAAGAAGAGGTCACAGTTAAAATATACACAGGAAACAGGCTGTGCTCACCAAGGACGATTAGAGAATCACACATGAAGCTCTGACATGACAGCTCTACTTAGAATTGTAACTCTGAGGTAAGGAAGCTATTTCAGGTAAGGAAGACAGAAGATTTGAGGTAAGAAGAGAGACATTTCGAGGTAAGGTCTTTATGTACACTAAGCAACAAGAACACAGGGATACTGCTGGAAACTTGTTAAGGGTAAAGCTTTTCTTCACATAGAGGACCATTGATACACGGAATAAGTTATCAAGTAGACAGGGCCATCTTAACAGCATTATAGGCCCCCGGGCAAAGCAGTGCAATGGTGCCACTCAGCATGTCACAACATACATAGATTAGCATGGGGCCCCCGGGCAACTGCCCAGCATGCCCATGTGTTAAGACGGCCCTGCAAGTAAGGTGGTAGAGAGAAGGACTTTAGAGATATATAAATAAAATGTATTAATTATTATTATTACATTTAAATCTTAATGTGATATTGAAGAAATTAGGCAGACAGGACTGGAGAACCTGGTTAGGCCGAATGGCCTTTTCTGGTCACAATTGCTCTGTTCTAATGATGGAAGTGCTGAAGAGTGTTGCATGTTGATTAACACATGCAAGGAAGAAATTCACGGACCTCTGAACTAAAAAAAGGACCCTATAAGTCCATAAAGCAGTTTTCCAATTCTAATGTGTGAGATTTCAGCTTCATTCCTCACCAAGTTCTTACAAGATGCTTCATCTGCCAGTCCGAACACTGCAGAAATACTGAAGCAATTCCCAAGTCTGCACAAGGAAGAAAAGTACTAGCTAAATAAATATGATTAACAGAAATGAATGTCAGACGCCTATTTTAAAAACATAGATTTGTTAAAAAAAAAAAAAAGATGTTCAAACATGACAAGATGTCGGCTCTTTAGAAGTCACTATTAATATTTTCTCGGCTAACTGTCTCAGCATTTTCCATCATGTTAGCAATATCACATACTCCCACCCAGAGTATGCCACACATACTTAAGGGTTAATATCGACAGAGGAACAATATGAGAACGCGGACTCCTCCATGCCACAAACGTCTTTTGGTAACTTTAAGGCTGGAAGTGATGCAAGTGAACATCTTTGAATCGGTGGCTATGCTTGCAGGCATAATGGAGAATACCAACTGAAACAGGCTTGGCTCCCCTTAAATCGAGTTGTTTCCATTGCTGCTTATTTTGATTCCTGGCACAATATTTATTAGTACAGTCTATAAGCGTTCTAGGTATCAAGATCAACATATCTTTTAGGTACAGTATATAGCATATCTGTACTTACATCTTGTGATCTACACTTTGCCACCCATTCTTAACTCCAACTTTCCATTTTATTTAGAGGGCAACAGTCTTGGTTCAACCATTTTTTACCAAGAAGCAACGCTTTCAGAAAAAACATCTTATTTTATAGCACCGTCAAATACTGGTCACAGACAAGCCAACAATTCTTAGGCTGGAGTTGTCTCCAGATTTCTATGTAGAGAATGACTATGTAATTTTCTATTGCCATATACTGTATGAACATCAATGATTCATTGTGAATATGTACAATTATTAGGCATTGTTCATATACACAATATGGCTAATATGTTGTGGATCCCTAACCATCACACCTAAACGAGCTTGTTGGACACCCCATTCCAAAACCATGGTCATTAATATGGAGTTGGCCCTGCTTTGTAGCAATAACAGCCTCCACTCTTCTTTCCACAAGATTTTGGAGTGTGTGTCTGTGGGAATTTGAGTCCACAATTGGTGTTTAATAGGGTTGAGGTCATCATTCTGTGCAGGCCAACAGAGTTCCTCCATGTCTTTCTGGACCTGGCTGTGTGCACATGACACAGTCATGAATGAACAGTAAATGACCTTCAACAAAACTGTGTCCACAAATCTGCAATCAATCAATAGTCCCAAATGTATTTGATTGCTGTAGTACCCTTGACTGGAACTAAGGGGCCTAGCTAAAATCCTGAATGATAGCCCTAGACCATTATCTCTCCTTCACCAAACCTTACAGTGTGCACTACGCCGTTCTGATGGCCAGATTCATCCATTAGACTGCCAGATAGCAAAGTGTGATTCATCTCTCCAGAGAACACTACTCCAGATTCCAATGATGGTGTGCTTTACACCATTCTAGCCAAAGCTTGTCATTGCACCGCGTGATCTTAGGCTTGTGTGCAGCTGCTCAGCCATGGAAAGTGATTCCATGAAGCTCCTGATGCAGTTCTTGTGCTTCCAGAGGAAGTCTGGAACTCTGCTGTGAGTGACACAATACAGGATGTGCGATTTTTATCTGCTCTATGAGATTACGTGTTCCACCTCTTTGTGGCCTAGCTGTTGTTGTTCCTCCATACTTTCACTTTACAATAACAGCACTTACTGTTGACTAGCGGAAATTTCACATACTGACGTGTGGTAAAGGTGGCATCCTGTGACAGTGCCACATTTAAAGTCACTGAGCTCTTCAGTATGACCCATTCTACTGCCAGTGTTTGTCAATGGAGAGTGCTTGATATTATAGATATGATTGAAACACTTGAACTGAAAAATTTGGAGGGATGTCCACATAACTTTGGTTGTATAGTGTATGTAGCACACATGACTTGGGGTGAGCTGGTACTTCACCTACACTTAGTTCCTGCCTCACACCTAATACTCCATAACAAGCCATAGGACCCACTGATAATTAGCACACAAATGGATTAAATGGTGCTTCTTGGTAGAATATTTTTACTTTCTTTTCATAGTCCCTCAATGCCAACTTTATTACAAAATTGAACCTGTGCATTTACATTATGGAGAAACTTGCTTTTTGTTGATATTTCTTACACACTTTAGGAATGTGTATAGAAAAATGTATTCTTAAAATCTCTACGTATTAGAAAAGTATTATAAGCACATGAGAAAAGTAGACACTACATTTCACTAAGTAGTAAGATGTAAGAGTTAGGATTAAAAGGGCTTATGCCTACATATTTTCTTATTATTCTGTATGAGCTAGAGACCACCAGTATTTCATAAGCCAAAGGTCAGATGTGCAAGAGAGTTGGAAAGGATGGGCCTGCTCTGTCAGAGAGGGAGTGTGAACTTTCCAACTATAAATATTGGTGGCAAATGCTGAGCTAGTAGGGAGTAAGGATAGGCCTTGTCAAATAGATACGATGAACAGAGAGATGTTTGACAACCTCTCAGCTAAGAAATATCGAGGCAGGATTAGAGCAGTGAAATGAAAGGAGTCAGATGAGGATGAAAAATGGCTTGTATGATAAGAATTGTAATAAATGTAAGAGACGCCCATGACTGTAGTGAGTCTGTATGTGCATTGTACAATAAAGCCTGATTCTGCTGCCTGCCCTGAGACTCCGAGTGCCTTCATTGGGGCTAAGGGTGCCCATGCCATGCCTGCGTATACGTGTGCCAGGATTCACTTAAACATTTCCACAATGTTATTAAATGTTATTTTTGTCTAGTATGCATGTTGCTAAGGAGTAACAATTGAGGTCATGCTAGATATTTTGTCAAAGGTCAAGGCCTATAAAGGTCAGTCCATTGCACTTATGCATTATCTGAGTTTGCGGATGCAATACAAAGCATGTGTGTTTAAAAGTTTAGATTTAGTGCACTAGTGGACTAGTGCTTTTGCTTCTCAAGAGGGTTTTGATGCTAGACATTTCCATCCTTCTGGTTACAATCCCGTCAGGCTTTCTGCCCTTGCCAATTTCTGTGGTTATTTGTTCATGAGACACCATTTTCTCGTCACTATGATGCTTTGTGGTCGCTAGGCACTTGATCATATGTCATATGATCTGGGACATCATGACAACCTTGATTTAAGATCACTTGAACAGAAGAATCACAAGATACTTGCAGTCGAACAATTTAAAAGAAAAGATCTTAAACAAACAGAGTCTTGTTTCAGTTTTGTTTTGCTTACAGTGCTGGCTTGCGGTTTGGTTTTGATTGAAAGATATAACAAATCCCTGTGTAACAGACCTTAGCTATGGCTCTGACTTTCCTCCTGCCAAACCCTCAAAGGAAACATTTGCTCATCTCTGCTGTTCTCATATAAAATCCTGTCCAACTTGGCTCAGCATTCCGTACAGTTCAAACATAACAATACAGAGCTGTGTGCGCTATATTCAAGATTAAATAAAGGCAGTCCATGCTTTCCGGAATTAGAAATAGATAAATCCCTTTTGTTATTATAGTTTTCAAAAATAGAAACCATTGTTCGCTTCTTTCCTTTCACCTTTGACAAATTATCTGTGCTGTGAATAAATGATGAACAGGCCTGGAAAGTTCTAAATCTTTGGAAATAAAAAACCTCATCGAGATTACTGCTGTTACCCTTTTCACTGATAAAATGAGTGTTTGGTTCATGGCACCGGCCTCTGGGAGTGTAACATCAACATACCAAATCTGCAGTCCTTTCAATTTGAAAATTTTCATACTGCCTTTCTTGAACACAAAATATGTCAAAGTGTTCAAATTATGATTCATATCACAGGAAGCTGTGGGATCCCGGGGCCTACAGAGTACTGAATGAGATATCCAAGCTGCTAGAGAACAACAGCGTTAATGCCCTATGGGTAAATGATCCCTCAAATCATTAACATGATTTTCACAAACACCCTCAAGGAAGAGATGGAAAAGGTTACAAAGTCCATTTTTATAAAGTCTTTTTTGTACCAAGCTAACAACGCACAAGTAGGTACTGGATTCAACTGTTAGTTAATCCTGAGAGGAGAATTTGAAGAAGTTTCCAAAACAGGGTGTCGAGCAGATCCTATTTACAATAGGCTGGGATGCCACACCTCTGACTTGAGCCAGCGTTGCGGAGGGATTTCATCTGAAATGTCTGTCATCATTTTGAAATCCGCCCCCCCCACCCCTGTTCGGTCCTAACGGCAGGGAATAAAAGCCACCGCCTGTGAGTGACAGCTCTCAATAATCTGGTAGGTGGACAGGGCAGCCTTGCTTCCAGAGGTGTTGCTCAACTTGTCAGCATTCACAAAGGTCACCAGGGCTTGTGTGGAGTCACATGACTGCTTTTCCGCATCTTCAGAGTTTAGAGAGGTCATGCTGGCTTGCTTACATTTCCTTGACAGACCCGCCTGCTTTAGCAGAAGCCCAAGATCTTCCTTAAAGTGTGGGTTGAAAAGTATATAAAGTGTTGGGTTTAAGCAGGCAGGCAGAGGAACAATAACCAGAAGGATTGACTTGATTACTTCTGGACTGATAAAAGAAAGACTGAGCAAGGAGGAGAATGATAGAAAAGCCACTGGGAAATACAAGATGCAATTTGCGAAGAGTAGCCAGGCGACATGCTTGATCATGGAACAGTCCCAGAAGTTGTCCAATTCTCCCTTCTCCAGGTTACAGTACAATCTTGTGTATGTGACGGTCATTACAAAATAACACAGGGAGTTCAGCAAAACTAGAGCCACCAAGAAGCCAAGGCTGGATGGCTCCCCGAAAGGCAAAGGCAAGCAGAGTGCAGAGATGCCATACTCTCCCACGTGAAGCAATGGTAGGATCGTGATGGCCAAAGCCAGGAAGAAGCAGAACGCTGACACAAGTTTGACGTTGGTCTTGGAGTATTTGGTCTCTGAACTTTTGGAACACTTAATGGAGAGTCCCCTTTCGAGCGCAGATGTTGTCAATAGGAAAATGCATGCTTCAGAAGAAAAGACTGACAAGAACCCGGTGATCTTACAACCAATTCCACTTTCCCACCAAGCTCCATACTTGGCAAAGCTTCCAAATGTTAAGGCATCTACCACTGCCAGGATACCACTGGAAAGTCCCATTAGGCCATTCACAATAGCGAGAAGTCCTAAGAGGAACTTCGAAGGTGAAATGTAGGTGGGGGATGTGAAGATGGTTATGGCCACCAGACTGTTGCACAAGAGAGAGAGTACCACAATTGTCCATACACCTGTGCGAATTAGCCAGCTTCCAAAGAGATGATCACAAGGCCGGAATGGACCTGGAAGTAAAACAAAAAGGACGTTCTTTTAATACTTTTCAGATGAACACTTATGCCAAAGACAGACTCACTTCCGGAAAATTCTCCACAGGTAGGTTAAGCTCAAACCAGGTGAGATTCACAACCCAAAGATGGATTGTTTTTGAACTGTTTACAAGAATACAGATACAGTAGAACTTCTGGTCACAAACGTTTCCGAACACGTACAGATCGGGTTACGATCAAAAAGTTTGGCAAACTTTTGCATCTGTTCATGACCACACGCTCTGGTGGCGAACAAAAACACTTGCGGACAGTTTCCCTTCCGGTTCGTACGCGCCGATGATTTCCACACGTGTTTAGCCTCTCCCTGTATATCGTTCTCGGTCAGATTTGCATGCATTTGCTATGAACTCTTTGTGCTCTATTTCATGTGCTTTTGCATTAATTTTGCAATTAACCATTGCCTCTAAGCAAGTGAAGAGTGGTAGTGTTGGTGAGAAGAAAGGTTCAAATAAAATTGAAATCCAATTAAATAAAGAAATCATTGAAAAGTATGAGCATGGCATTCATGTTACCGATCTTGCTGCTGAGTACAAGAAGTTGGAATCTACTAGAAATCGATTTCTAAATTGAAATCTTCCTTCGCGGAGCCGGATTCTCCCTCAAAACTGTAACCTCCTCTCCACCCAGCTTCCTCCTCACTTCCTTCACTCCAGAACTCGACTCACGCAAGGCTAGTTTTCTTGGTTGTTTATAGTTAGTTTTTGTATAAATTAAGGATTTTTCAAACTTTCATTTTTTTACCCTGTGCTTGTTTACAGCGAGTGGTTCGTAAAGGTGTAGCGTGAACTCTTGCAATGTTAGTTTTCTCTGTTGTTCAAGGTTTTCTCAGTGTTATTCAATGTTTTTACATTTAGTTTACTATTACACTGTGCATTCTATGGTATAATTAACTATTTTTGTGCTTAGAAATCTTAAAAAAATATTTACATACAGTTTGTATGGGCTGGAATGGATTAATTGTATTTACATACAATCTTATGGGGAAATTATGTTCGGGTCATGACCAAATCGGGTCACGTCCAGAGTTTTGGAACGAATTACAGTTGTGACCCGAGGTTCCACTGTAGTTACTTCACTCTGTCTGTTTCTTTTTTGTCCTTTTCATTTTTACTTAACTTCTAACACTTTAATAAAATTCAGCCATTCTACTCTGTCCTGAATTAAAAATATATGATTGAAACCAAAATTACAGAACTAAAAAGTGGCATAGTCTGCATTGTTGAAAAAAGCAGTAGCCAAGGCCATGCCACTGGTGTGTGGTCCACTCTCAAAACGATCATTTCTTTATTTCTTTGCCGTGTGTACCTGGTGCGGGTGAACACTGGACGGAGTGGTGCACCTTTAAGTCCTCTTCAAAGTCCAAGAGGAAGTCATCAAGCTCAGGATAATCTTAAAAGGAAAAATAAGAAATGAAAAAATTGTTGGTGTCGGTTCCACCTCATGAAGTTTGCATCTAGTTCTGCACTTTATGTGATTTATGGTCTCAGTACTTCTAGTATGTCTCCTTAGGGTCATAAACTGAAGAGTAAAGAATTGTAATGAGCAGGTAATTACTCATTAAGCACAGAAACCAAATTTTATATTCCTACTTGTTATGAACAAATACCAAGCAAGCAACTGAGTAAATCAAAAACAAGCAAAATAAGCAAATAAATTAGTGACAAAATACGTAAGAACTCAGCTTTCTATTGGAATCGCCATTATTAAAGGGAGGAGCCGACTGAGTCGGACTGAAGTCCAACAGCAGAGGGCGCTGCAGTGCCTCGTGCTGCTGCCTAACATTTACAGGGCACAGGATTTGTGTTCTGGCAACATCTGGTCCAAATGGAGTTTGCACTGTCCCTCAATGTCTGTACAGCTTATCTCAGAGTACACCAGTTTTATCTCCACATCCCTTGGATGTTTGTATCTGTGCATGATCCCTGTGGCCCTGAGAGTAAGCAGGGTTGAAGGGAATGTTATGTAATTTATAACGAGCATACAATGCCATAGACTTGTGCTCTGTCCAGTGTTGATTCCCACCTTGCACCCAGTATTTTTAGGACTGGCCGAGTTAACCCTTAAATGTGTTTCTTTAAAGCCAAGTGTTAATTGCAAGTTCAGAGGATGGATGGATGGATGGATGGATAGAAAAAGTATTGATCTACACTACATCTAAAAATCAGCTAGGTGAGATACTGGTACAAATTTGTCAGCCATGCATGGACCAAGTTGTTTCCTTACAGAATCAAAACATATCTTACCTGGGCCAGGAAGAAGATTTGTTTCTTTTTTATTGAAATCCTCACTGCTGCTATTCTCATCTCTGTCCCATGGGTTGGAGAGCTTATTAGGTATTTCACATGACACAAAAGCACAGCACTGGAAAGCATATGGCATTTCCATGACCCTGTAAAACAAACAAGGCAACAAAATGATCCAAACGTTATGAAGGAGAAGAGAACTGTCATTAATGCCTGAAGACTTCAAAAGATGTATTGAAACATTTTGTTCCAACACTACTTCTTTAGAATTGGTGGGTCAGCAAGTAATCAACAATGGTTGGGACACTTGCAGGAATTGTCAGCATCAATGCTAAAGGCTTCATTCACTTCCATTGTTGTTCCATTGTTGTAGAAAAGCTAAAAGTTGCTAACCAAATACTTGTTCCCTGTAAAAAGGCCTTTTCCTACAACTCTGAAAATTACATTGTTTTTTCTGTTTTTAGAACTCCAAACTTTTTTTTTCGGATCTGACTTTTACGGCTTACTTTTGTATTTCAGGGTATTCAGGGGTCTTGAACTCAATAAAGACTGTTCCATGGGACTCTGCTTGTTTGTATATATATATATATATATATATATATATATATATATATATATATATATATACATATACACATATATATATACATATACATATACACATATACATATACATATATATATATACATATATACATATATATATATATATATATATATACACATAAATACATATACATATATATATATACATATACATATATATATATATATATATATATATATATATATATATATATATATATATATATATACACACACACATACATACTAGCCGTCCCCTGTGGCTTCGCCTGTGTATTAGTGAAACAGGACAGGACAGTGTGGAGGGCGCTGCCCGGCTCCCCACTCCTGACGTCACGCTCCCCCCTCCCCTCGGCCTGCAGCCTCTGTCTCAGATTAGCATGAATATATCGCTCCTGCAAGTGAACTGTGATTCTTAGTGCAATGACAGAAGTCACAAAATCAACTGGAATGTTCAAGCAAATTATAGAAAAACACGCTATTTAAATCCATTAAGTACTTCTCTCGTGAAAAGCAGACAGACATACATACAGACAGATGTTGGACTTTATTTATATAGAGATATCTTATATATAAATGTCTATGCGTGGAAGTGTGTATGTGTGTCTGTCCAGCCCAGAAGTGAGAAATGGAGTCTGGGTAAGGGCTCCACCTCCGAGGAAATAGAAACTCACTTAGCTGCTAATAACACAGGCGGGGTGAGCACGTCTGCAAAATGAAACCTCAGAAGAAAGACAAAATTACTTAGTCGCTAACATCGGAAAAACGGTATCCCTTTTACTTTTCCTCCTGAAGCTAATGCACAAGCGATGTAAGGACGTCGGCAAAACAATTCCTCCTAGGAGAGAGACGCCAAGAGTAGTTCCTTTCAATTACCTGATATCTCTACAGTTCAGTTTTTTTCTGACGATTTCAATAGTTTCTAGGACCCCGGGCTTTTTACAGCATGGGCTTACACAGCTAGTATATATACACGCACACACAATACCAGTATAATGCATAAATATATACTGTATACTGTATATATAAACTACTTATATGTACATTTTGCAGCATTCTACATATGTATTTTAAGCCTTTGGGCAAAACCTCTCTTTTAAAAATAGTCAGGTAAAGAAAGAAATGAAATGTGAAAATAGAAAAACACACTAAATAAAAAAGAATAACAAAGAAGTAATGAGACAATACCAACATTCCTATATTTGTCAATAACAGGCTCGAAGCAAGAAACAACCAAGGAAAATGCACCACAACATTGCAAAAGTCATTTACGCACCCACCCTCACTGACTAAATTAGTGTCATCAATTAACCTGACATGTATGTCTTTGGGCGTATGGGAGAAAAACTAGAGTGCCCGGACAGGAGTGAGCATTATGTGGAGAGAACATGTAAGCTCCACACAAATTGCAACTGAGTTTAGAATTTGAAGTTGGGATGTTGAACCCATGAGGTAGTAGGGTTAAGCACGATATCACTGTGTTTCTTGACAAGAAACCAGCAAACAAACATATAATGATCAGATTTTTAAACACTCACACCCTGAACTAGACTGAGACATTTTCAAAGTCAATGGGCTGATGATAAAATGATGACGAGAACAGGCCATTTGGGCCATTAAGCCTGTCTGTGCCCAGCACTGATCCTGGAGGGCTACAGGTTTTCAGTCTAACCACTTTATTAATTAGTGACCAGCTTTTACTGCTAATTAACTTAATTTAATTTTGCAACTTAAGACTCAGAGCCTTTGAATCAGGGCTGCACAATGTTGGTCCTGGAGGGCCACAGTGGTTTCATGTTTTTGTTCCGACCGAAATGCTTCATGAGAAATCATTCATATTGCTCAAGTGACATTTTTCTGCTTCATTTTAGTTGTTTCACGTGTTAAGATTCTGAAGCCTTAATTGCTTATTTTAGCCTTAAACAGTCGTATTCACTGTTTTTAATGGATCCTTAATAGCAATAAGATGCAAACGACAAAGGAACCAGCAGTTCTCCATGCAGCTTGTTTCCATTTCCACCTGTGTGGACTCACCATGCACTATTTGGTTTAATAAAGTACTCAAAAGGAAACTGAAGAAAAAGTGAAGAACTGAAACTTGTCCGTTTTAGGTTTCAAATCATTTGGATGATATAATTAGAAAGGGAAAAATATCTACAATTTAAGAATGACCTTCCACTGCAGAGTTAAAGTCCTGATTTTAAATAAGACCTGTTATTGGCAGGGATTGTTTCCTAATTAAGTCAAGATCTGAAGGCTCCTAACGTCTTGCTCTCCACAACACAACTTGCTAACTTATTCCATGTGTCTATGATTCTTTGCATGAAGAAAAAACTTTCTATTATTTATATGAAATCATTTATTAGGTTTCCAACCACAGTGTTCTTGTTGCAGAATTGATTTGAAAGTAACATCTGGGATCCACGGCACCAATTACCTTTCTGATTTTAAGCACTTCAGTCATGTCCCATTTTTATCTCCATTTGCTTAAACTGAAAATATTCAGGTTCTTCAATCATTTCTCACGTCTCATAACTCTCAGTCATTCCTGTCTGAACTTGCTGTAGCGCTGCTATGTCTGTTCTGTAATATGGAGACCAAAACTGCACCCAGCACTCCGGATGAGAGCTCACCAGTGTGCTTAATAATTTAAGGATATCGTCCTTTGACTTGTACTCCACACATCATGGGTACTATAGGTATGTAAACCTAATATTCTGTTAGCTTTCCTGATCGCTTCTGCACACTGTCTGGATGTAGATGGTGATGAGTTAGCTATGACTGCCAGATCCTTCTCATAAGGGGTACCTTTAAGTTTCAAACCTCCTAAAATTTTTACTTCCTACATGTAATACATCAATAAAGCTTTTCACGAGAGCCAAATGACTTTGTTTCACACACCCTGCACTTTAGCAGCACATTTGACAAGTAGCAGATTGTTTGAGGCCTTGTCACCTAAACTTGAGCACGTTACATCATCATTTCTACCCTCTCCACTCCTCACTGACCATTGGGTTGGTAAACTATTGATTTTTAATGCAGACTATTACAAATTATGTCCTTAAAAAAAAAGAAATTAAATTATTGTAAGAATTTGTAAGATGATGAACCATCTGGAAAATAAGAAAAAAAAATGCGATGGACATGCATGTAAAACTTAATCAAAAAATGATACTAACACAAATAAATTGACACAACAAAATTAGTAAGAACAAGGCGACTTGCATCATGAGAGCAGCAGAGATGTGTTGTACAATGTTTTACTGAAGAGCTTCTCTTATTTATCTGTTTTGCTTTTACCTCAGCTTTGGGAAGTTTTCTTTTGACAGCAGCTCCTGCAGACCCTCGTTTCCGGCTAATTTCAAGTGGGTTAACCCATGCAGTCCAGCCACAGGGAAAGTGGACAGGAGGTTAGCTGAGAGGTCACTGAAAGAAGGGAGATTAGATTGGCATCAGGTGTCTCAGAACACAGAAAAAAAAGAAAGCATAAATACACAAGTAAACAATGACAAGTACATACAGTTTAATTAAGGAAGGCAGATGGGAGAAAGCATTGGGTTCAATGGCACTCAGCTTATTCCAGGCCAGGTCACTATTAAAAAAAAACGAAAATCAGACACTTAATGGAAGAAAAATAAGGAGATACTTCAAAATTATAGCAAGGCTGTACTATTCAATCATTCAAATAATAATTTAAAAGGCAAACAATATATTGAACATGCAGTTCACTCTCAGTGCACAGTTTGCATGTTCTCCCTGTGTCCATATGGGCTTCCTCTCCCATCCCAGAGACTTGTATTTTAAGTTAAGTGGCTGATATTTGTGTGTTGGTTTGGAGTGTCAGGTGACGTTCTGCCCTTCCTGATCTTTGATCTTTCTTTCTGTGTACCAGTAATTAAATAAGTGGATTCAGGTAAGTGTGTGGATAGATGGATGGCTGGATGGATGGATGGAGCAGAGGTGTGTCTTTTAGTAGAAATGCACCAGTAGCTTTTATGTAGAATATCTTTGGGATTTCGCTAACAGTGGGGTGAGAAGCTACATATGTGGTTACAACTGCTATCTGAGCAGTATGTGACATAAACTGTTGCTTATTAGTTCAAAGCCATTTTTTAAAAGGATTTGTATCATGTATCATAATGTCATGCTCAGTAATAGCTGATTAACATGGCTACTCATAACTGATTGTTGATACTTTACCAACTAAGTCTAGTTGATGTTCTGTAGCTCTATCCATTTTCAGGTTATATACCACTGAAGAGCACTGAGTTGACCAGCTTCATGGTTTAACTAACCTCAGGTGTTACTCATCAATTTCTGTATCTAACTGCATATAAATCCCGTAACTAAAATCACCACCATTTTTACTCCTAATTTTGAAATTATAAAGCTCAGGGTGGAAGCAGACTCTTTTTTAGTCTGGTGACTTTCATAACAAGTATCTAGATATCTAGCAGGAAAATTCATCTCTGATGGAGGAGTACTGGAATCGTCAGGTAGAGGGGTCCTTTCATCAGATTGGCTGGCCCAGCAGTTACTCAGCTGTGGAATGGCCAATAGGAAGAGGCAGCTTAATGGGCGAGGCCTCCATGACTCTGAACAAATCTGAATCGTATCATGTGACAAAATCTACTCTTGCATTTTGCTCTGTACTTGTACTATTATTACTGTACTGTTGTATTATATTGAGGATTACTTGTGTTCTGTTCTGTGTATTGTATTCTATTTACCCCATTTTTTGACACCCACTGCACGCCCAGCCTACCTGGAAAGGGGTGTCTCTCTGAATTGCCTTTTCTGAGATTTCTTCCATTTTTTTTTTCCCTACAAGTGTTATTTTTGGGAGTTTTTTCTTGTCTTAGAGAGTAAAGCTGGGGGGCTTTTCAAAAAACAGGGCCCGTTAAAGCCCATTGCGGCATACCTTGTGTGATTATGGGCTATACAAAATTGTATTGTATTGTATTGTATTGTATTGTATTGTATTGTATTGTATTGTATTGTATTGTATTGTATTGTATTGTATTGTATTGTATTGTATTGTATTGTATTCCTAGCTGGGCAGGCAGTGTGGTGTAGTGGTTAAGGTGTTGGACTTCAAACCCTGAGGATACAGGTTCAAATCCCACTACTGACACTTGGTAAACCTTAACAAGTCACATGACCTGTCTGTGCTCCAACTGGAAAACCAAAAGAATTGTAATCAATTGTATCATAAATAATGTAAGTCACCCTGGATAAATGCGTCAGCCAAATATATAGAGAATTTGCTTAGCTTTTTCTTATTCCGCATGCATCATTGGAAAGTTCAGGAGCAGTTCCAGTTAAGTGAAAGACAAGACTGGGGCAGGTCCCAGCATTCTAGACCTTAATGACGGACATTGGCTTACTGAATGGATTTGTAAATTTGTAAATTCATTTTAAATTTGTTTTCTGAGCTATCGTAGTCCATTACATAATGATGCTGTTGGATCTGACCATCTCTGATACACCCATTGCTATCTGAATGTGGCACCCTTGCACGTGAAGCAGACACACCAGGATACTCACAGCGATCGAAGTGACATTAAGTGAAATGCCCCGGCTTGGATTTCTTCAATTTGGTTATGATGCAAGTCTCTAGGGAAAGAAAAAATAAAATAATCTCTTACAAAAGCGCACAGTGCAAGCCTCATTTTTTTTTTTTTTTTTACTGTGAGGAAGGAAATTTCACTTTTAAGTGCAATGCCGAACTTACATTTTCTGCAGCTTGTCACAGCCATTAAAGCTGGGCAATTCCTGTATTAGGTTGTAGGAAAGATCCCTGAAAGTGAGCAGAGAGAAGACAAGTGAGAGCAATTCAAGAAGGCATGTTGGGGCATTGTCATGTCTGAATCAGACTTAATCAGGACCACTGGGAATCGAGAAGGACAGTAACATCAGTAACTTCTCCATCAGTTAACCCAGCTGTAATGAAGAGTATAAATGCAAGGAAATAAATTAACATGGTTAAAGGACTGCACTAAATAATCTTCATTTTGCCATTCTTTCACTTTGTTGTTGTGTATTTGTAACATCTACCATTTTGTGATAATAACCTGTAGAAGAAAGAAAGAAAGAAAGAAAGAAAGAAAGAAAGAAAGAAAGAAAGAAAGAAAGAAGCAACTTGCTGGCAGTTAGTGTACAGTAGGTACTAAGAGAAAAGTGTAAAAAACCTCTGAGGCATTGCAAGTTCAGAGTTTAGAAGAAGCCATGTGTAGAAGAAGAATGTTCTCCTCAGCACTATGTGTTTCTTTGTGTTTGTAAAACTATTTTGTAACTTGCCAGTGAGAGACGCTTTGGCTTATGAATTAACCAAAAAATATGTTATTCCAGGGTTCAGGAGAAATAGTGTCCACTATGAATAAAATGTAAGCTGTTTCTTGTTTTCCTTTGCTCAGAGTGAATGTTTCAGGGACAAGGTCACAAGGCTGCAGAACTGCACATGTAGTTTATGCAAAGGCGTCTCTCCTGTGCTTAGCTTCCAAAACACAGATAATGCTTAGCTCAACAGACATATTGTTTAACTTTACTGGTTTGATAAGGATGTTCTTTCTGTCTTATTAAACATGAGATGCTGAAGTATAAAAAACCCCTCCTGGCTTTTCATCAGGGTTCAATTGAGCTTTGCGGCTATAGGTTATACTCTTTTGAATCTCTACTTACTGCGACTCCAAATAAATAAATAAACAAGAATTGAGAAAATATTATCTGTCTGCTTTTCAGTGTGCATTTTTTCGTCCACAGTTTTGGCGCCCAACGTGGGGCAGGTGACGGGCAGACGACTCCCTGGGCGGGTTCGTCCAAGTGGACCGATTTCCGGGATCGAGGACCAGCTCCGGTAAAAGTTAGGACTGGCCAACCTTGGGCGCTTTCCTGCGTGGGGAGTCGCTGACCTCCTCCTGACCGAAACGAAAAGCAACTGGACGGGATTTTTCCAGGCAGGCAGAAGGAGTCGCGGTGAGTAGATTCGGGGGATTCCCGTTGGTTTGACTGGTGTGCTGGAAGAAATAGAAGTATACGGGGGAATAATAAAAGAGAATAAAAAATAAAAAGCATGCTAAAAGAATAGAGAATTATACCGTATCGACCTAGAAGGGTTCTAGGGATTCATAGAGAGCGACGGCACAGTGTGAATGCTAGTAAGTCATCCCTTAAGAATTCGAGTAGAAAGGACCGAGTGGCACGTTCCTATATTAAGAGGAATAGGGGTGAAAGGGGCAGTTAGAGTACGTGTGAAATTTGAAGAGGGGAGGTTGATTTCCACTTGTCAACTGGTTGATTCCGGGGACGACAAGTGGAACGAGAAATAATCGGGGATTGGGTTGCTCTCTATTGAAGGCCTGCCGCTTACTATGGGAAATTGTAATGGCACGCCAGTCAAACAGGTCCCCCAGGGTCCTCAAAACCTAATGTTAGAAGGGTTATTTTCAGAGAATCACCAGGCTCCTAGTACACCGTCGGGATTGAAAGGCGGGTCCCCTAAACAGTTAATAGAGAAGCAGACTGGGTTGGATTTAAAAAGGCATGTAAGAAGTGGAATAAGCAGAGGCGTAACAACCTGCTGGCTGCTGAAGTCAAAACACAAAAAAGACAAGGAAGAATTATTGCTAGCGTTGCAGAAAATGAAGATAGAGACAGCGCCCAAGCCTGAAAGTAAAAGAAAGCAGACCGAAAAGAAAGACCCCCTATACCCCATAATCTGTCCACCCCCTCCTTACCAAAACTCCCCCGCTTCCACCTCCTGCACCCTCTTCTCCAACAACACCCCTGTTAACAGACGAACCGTCTGGAGCAGGTTTTTACGATGAACAATATCATTATGACCCATCCTCACATATTGACCCTGAGGAAGATAATTCAGATCATTCACAAGGTGCTACTGGGTTGCAATGGCAGAAATTAAAAGAGTCATCTGTCTCCCAGCGCACGAGCAGTCGGTGGACTGCAATTTGTGGAGCTGTTACAGCAGCTGGATAACATGTATGAAACAAATGCTGCAGAGTGGACACAGGTGCTCCGTCGACAGCTGAGCACCGCATGGGCAACTGTAAATCACGGTGATCATAACGGTGTCCCTTGGCGTTGGAATGAAGGTCCTTTCCTTGCCCAGTGAGAGCCTTTGAAAGGAGCCCTGGCAGAAAAATATAAAAAAGGGCACAAACTGGTCACTAATTTCAGCCGGCTCACCGATTGCAAGATCTGATGGCTAATCACTCTGGGCTAGACAATACAATCGATAGAACTCGTGCTGCAGTGCCTCCTTTCATCTCGGGACTGAGAAGTGACATTCAAAGCAAAGTCTGCACGTCCTGAAAAAAGCTGGAAGACCGCAACGTTCGAGGAAGACAAGCGTCATGCAGAGCATGCTGACAGTCAGACTAAATTAAAAGAGTCAGACACACAGACCAAACTTTTGGCTGCACAAATAAATTACTATACTGGAAGAACTGACCTGGCTAGGGGGAGAGGACGTGGAAAATTCTTTGGAGGTCGAGGGCGAGGGCACGGAAGAGGACGCGGGTTCCATTTATCAAACCCTAATAATCCTTTTGCTCAGATGCCTAACCCTTCGGAGCAGAGGAGCAGACGCCAGCGTCATATGCCTGCCGCTGCTGCGGTGAACTTGGACATTTCAGACGCAACTGCCCACACAAGCGCCTCCGTCACCCCCTCTCCCTGAGCCTAATGACATTCCTTGGTCCTAAGAAATATCAGGGACCCCAGCCACTTTTTCCAGTTTCCTTTGCTTACTCGTCATGCTGAAACTGATCTTTTATTGACTTTAATGGCAAAGAAACTGCCTTTGAAATGGACACAGGAGCCATGCGCTGAAGGAGGTTCCTGTGCAATTACAGCTCAGCATTAACAGTTTCATTATTGACTCGTTCCTTTCTGTTAAATCATTTGTGTCCTGTGAAACTGCTGGGATGGGATCTTATGACTTAATTGTCAGTCTCAATTTTCATTAACTGAACAAGGATTTTTGCTGCTCCATTCCTAAGCTCCTGTGCCAAAACTTCACACCCCAAGCCCTCTTTTACAGCCTGGACCCTGAACATCTCCCCGCACACCTTCCTTTTTGAAAGTCCTTCATTTCTTTCCCCTCATGCCTATTTTCCTCACTTACAAGTCCCGGACACCCTGCCTTGTACTGCCCAGTATTTCCCTACTGAAGTGGACACACCTTGGTTAGAATCTTTTCTTTCCTCCAGCACATGCCCTGAAACTTTGCACATTCCATGTATTTTTGTTGTCTACTAAAGCAGTTGCTTCAGTGCACCTCACATATTCACAAAGCGTTTTCTGTTTAGGAGATTCGGTTCCCCATGTTTCCTTAGCACTGTGGTCCCAAGGGAAAAATTGATTATGGAAGGATAGCACACTGAGCCACTGGTGATTTTCTCAAAATCTTCCTTCCGCCCGTACCATGTCCAGGATCCTCTGTCTCCAGAGGCAGAGGCTGGCATCGCCGCCGTACATTCTGATCTCGTGAGGCGAGGAGCGATTATTCCAATTACATACTTTCCAGTCAACTCCCCCATTTTTTCCTGTAAAAAAAAGGCTGACGGGTCCTATGACAAGTTAACTCTGCATTTTTTTTTTTTTTTTCCTAGAACACCTATTGTTCCTAATCCTTCCACTATTCTTTCCACGATGCCCCCGTCCGACCGGTACTTCTCTGTTCTTGACCTTGCTAACGCTTTCTTTTCCATTCCCGTGCACCCTGATTCTCAATCCTGGTTTGCTTTTACCTTTCAAAACCGCCGATGGACCTGGACCGTCATGCCTCAGGGATATACTGAAGCCCCTTGTGTTTATGGTTTTGGCCAGAAAAAGATAATAAATTGATACAGTATATAGATAAGAAAAAAGAAAAGAAAAATAAATAAACAACAAGTGCACATGATACTCAGAAAATTGCTATTCTTTTTAGGTGAAAATGGCCATAAAAAAGTGTCGAAGAAAACAAAGAAAAAAAAAAAAAAAACTGCAGTTACTTCAAGCTATCGTTAAATATTTAGGTCATGACATTTCTTGCGATACAAGAGCTCTCTCTAGCGGCCGTTTAACCATCATTCAAAACCTTCCAAGACCGGTCACAAAACAACAGGTTAAGTCAGCATATTTCTCTGTGGCTGCATAGCTTTTGGTGGGAATGTTTTCTTGTTGTGGAGTTGTGCTGTGTGTTTCCCGAAATGGATTATCTTTGTTTACAGTTGGCATTTGGGTCGCCACGGAAATTAGTGTTTCCTTGTTGTCGCTGACCCAGTTCCGCCTCAGACTTTTCCATGATCTGGAGGCTAGCATGTATGGCACCACGGTGAGATGAATTCCTAATTTAAAAGTAGTACCAGCTTGCGGCCTGAGAAGTTGTTTGATTGTAAGTTTTTCAGGAGGAGCACAGCCTTTACAAAATCTAGCTAACACTGCCATCTGGCTACATGCAGTGGTATAGCAGGCTGACAAGGCTCTATGTGATTAAAATAAAAAAATAAATAAATAAATAATAATAAAAATGCATTACTCTCACTGACTATATTCTCGTCCATTCACTGTGTTCGTGGACGAAAAAGGGGGGATTAATGAATGCAGTTTTAACGCAACCACATACAGACAAACAAAGTGCTCATGAGCCCCCTAACAGTAAAGGTACCTCACACCGTTCATTCTATTTTAGTAGAGGATTTAAGACCAGCGCTGGCAAACCGATCCAACATCAAAAACTTATTGAATCCCTCTTAGAAGCTATAACTAAACCATCAAAGTTAGCGATCGTTAAATGTCAAGCTCACATAGGAAAACAAGATCCTGTCAGCAAAGGAAACGAATTAGCTGATCACTTTGCTAAACAGGCTGCATATAATAACACATCAATTTCTTTATTCCAACAGAGAAATAACCAGGACCCTGATAATCAACTTGTTTCTTTACAGAGTGCAGCCACGGACAGAGAAAAAAGAAAATAGTCCAAAGAAGGGTCCCTCTCTGATGGAGTCTGGACCCATAGGCAAACTAACAAACCTTTCCTCCCAAAGGCTTCTTTCCCAGGTATGGCAAAAATCGCTCATGGTCTAGACCATGCTGGAAGGGACGCCATGATTCAGGATGTTGAAAAACACTGGGAAGCTGCAGGCTTTTCTACATATGCAGAGCAGTTCTGCAGATGCTGTGCATTATGTGAAAAGTCTAATGTAGGAAAGGGCACCCAGGTAAGTCCAGGTAAGTCCCGCCGTTACACCTAATCCAATGGGTCCGTTTGAACACCTCCAAATGGATTTCATTGAACTAACTCCGTCTAAAGGTTACCGTTATTGTCTAGTAATTGTTGATGTGTTCTCCCGATGGGTGGAAGCTTTTCCTTCTAAACACGCTGATGCTAAAACTGTAGCCTAAGCTTTAATCAAAGAAATTATTCCTAGGTGGGGCATACCACAGAAATTGCAAACTGATAATGGCACCCTCAAATCTAAATTAGCAAAAATCTGTGAGCAGACAAATTTATCCTGACCAGACACTTTGCCTCTGGCCTTAATGAGATTGAGGGCAAGAACACACCGGCAATTAGGACTGTCGCCGTTTGAAATTCTGACCGGACACCCATGCCTGTGGGCATGGTTATGCGAAATGTTAACCTGCATACTGTGGACAATGATCTTCTCTCTTGTCTTACAGGTCTCCGAGCTTCTCTGAAAGAAGTCCACGAGCAGGTTAACCAGGCCTGGAGGACTAATCTTCCATCTAAAGACACGCCGATTCCCTTAGGCACTTGGATCCTCGTCCATGACACTCGGAGGAAACATTGGCATCAGCCGAGGTGGAGAGGACCGTTCCAAGTTCTTCTATCCACACCACATGCAGTGAAAATGGAAGGATTGCCCGCCTGGATTCACGCCTCACATTGCAAGAGATGGCACCCTTGATTGCTGTGCTACTATGCTTTCTTTTCCCTTGTCTACTGCCCTGGTCACCTTGACTTTCCCGCTAGGAATCACCACATCACTGCAGGTTGATTTTTGCTCTATTATCGACTGTGGGACTGGTCGACAAGCCCAGTGGACCTGGTCTGACAAATACGTGTGTATGACGGTTTCCAGGTATTATTGGGGAAGTAACTGTGACACCTGGCAATGGGTTTTTGCTAATACTGGACCTGAGGACTGGGGTTTTCAGCCTTTTGAGGCCCAAAAGTACGGTTTGAAAAATCGATTTTCTATCATAAAAGGACATGCTTCTCATGAATGTGTCGACAACCATTGTAACCCCTTGATTATCACTTTGAAGCGCCCCTCCCTACATGACTCAGGAACCTATATATTAGGGGCATATGTATCTGGAACTGACCCTTTAGGGAGATTTCTAATTAAGATTGACAATCCTGTTACTAACACCTCTCATTCTCCTGCACACACACCTGTCTCCCCAACTTCTGGTTCAGACTTTTCTTCGGTTAAGATTATGAATATTTCCACCCTTTCATCCACCTTTTCAATTGAAACTGGCTATGGCGATCAGAACCGTTGGTTGCAGTGGGTATTATATTCAGCTAAGCAAGTAAATCAATCTGATTGCTACGCCTGTGCTACGGCCAGGCCACATTTGGCTACTGTCCCTTTCCCTCTTTCTAATACACTTTCTCTCCTCTTCCCCCCCACTCCTCAAATGACTCCCCCGATGTTCCAGTCTCATGAAGGCAATTATACCTGCTTCTCTAATAATTATAGTTCCCCCTTCCGAAGTATTGATGTTGGTCATATCCCTTCTTCCTTCTGTTCCCAGACTTTCCAGGTTAATTCCACCTCATTTAATTCTACATTATCACTTTTCCTGTTGACACAGTCCACTCCGCGTGCTGATATTTGGTGGATGTGCAGTACATTAACATTACTTGATATTCTTCCCCCTATTTGGACTGGCACATGCACATTAACCCAACTTGTTATGCCTTTCCGCCTCCTCCCTTTGAATTCTCCTCGCATGTCGTCCAGCTCTGGCCGACGTCGTTGACCCCGCTCTGCTGACCCCTCCACATTCTCTCTTCACAGCCCTGGCGTTTACTTTGCTTCCATTGGTGTCCCTCGCGGAGTCCCTGATAAATTTCAAGCGCGAGATCAAGTTGCTGCCGGATTTGAGTCTATTTTCACCCAAATTACAATAAATAAAAATGTAGATTGGATTAATTACTTATATTACAACCAACAGCGTTTCCTGAATTTTACTAAAGAGGCTGTTGAAGGGATACATGAACAGCTTGATAGAACATCCCTTATGACTTGGCAAATTCGATTAGCATTAGATATGCTCCTTGCTGAAAAGGGGGGTGTATGTGCTATGTTTGGTGATGTGTGCTGCACTTACATCCCTAATAATACGGCTGCCGATGGATCAATCACCGTGCTTTGCCAGGTTTAACTGCCCTTTCAAATAAATTAGCTACCACTTCTGGCATTTCTAGCCCCTGGGGCTGATGGCTCAGGTCAGTTTTTATTTCACTGGCCGTTGCTTTTATCATTCTGTTACTTGTGGCCTGCTGTATAGTCCCCCTAATTAGATATATTGTGTCCCAGTATTTCACTGCCTCCGTGGCCAAGGCTTATATGTTACACGAAGAATGCATGCTTCCCATTTCTTCCTCCTTTCCTTCCACTCCTTCCCCTTCTCCTACTCTCTCCCGCGTTACTCCTGTATAACCCATAAAAAAAAAAAAAAAAAAAAAAAAAAAAAAAAAAAAGGGGGGAATGTAGAAGAAGAATGTTCTCCTCAGCACTATGTGTTTCTTTGTGTTTGTAAAACTATTTTGTAACTTGCCAGTGAGAGACGCTTTGGCTTATGAATTAACCAAAAAATATGTTATTCCAGGGTTCAGGAGAAATAGTGTCCACTATGAATAAAATGTAAGCTGTTTCTTGTTTTCCTTTGCTCAGAGTGAATGTTTCAGGGACAAGGTCACAAGGCTGCAGAACTGCACATGTAGTTTATGCAAAGGCGTCTCTCCTGTGCTTAGCTTCCAAAACACAGATAATGCTTAGCTCAACAGACATATTGTTTAACTTTACTGGTTTGATAAGGATGTTCTTTCTGTCTTATTAATCATGAGATGCTGAAGTATAAAAAACCCCTCCTGGCTTTTCATCAGGGTTCAATTGAGCTTTGCGGCTATAGGTTATACTCTTTTGAATCTCTACTTACTGCGACTCCAAATAAATAAATAAACAAGAATTGAGAAAATATTATCTGTCTGCTTTTCAGTGTGCATTTTTTCGTCCACACATGTTTGACTGATAAGAAGAGCTGAGTTCTATGGTGTTACAAGCCATAGCCACCCAGAGGTTTTAGGAATGCTGTCACTTCTTTTAAGTGTTGATTCTTGGTGTTCCAATTGTGGCAGGTGGATGAAGGGTTGGGTGGGTTGATGTTAGAGGTATTCTGAGATCTGCTTGTAACTTGTCAGCTTTCATTATGTGGGCGTATGAAGATCTGTCTGTCTATCCAGCCATACCACCTGCACTTCAGAACAGGTCATCCACATGAAGCTAAGTATGTGTGGGCCTGAAAAAACTTGGGTTGCTGCTGGAAGAGGTGTGGGTAAAGCTAGTAGAGGGCGCTTACCCTCAGTTCTGAACATGGATCCCAATGCCCCAGTGCAGTGATGGGCACACTATGCTGTACAAATGGTGCTGTCCTTCAGTTGAGATGTAAAACCAAGGTCCTGACTCACTGTGGTCATCAAAGATTCCTGAGTATCCTTTGTAAAGAGCAGGGTATATCTCAATGACCAGGCTAAATTGACATCCATGGCCTAGTCATTCTGACCCCCTAATCATCCTCTGTCTCTAGTTGGTTAACTATCTCTTACCAATTAATCACGTAACAGCTAATGCACATACTGGTGCAATTATGACTGCCATTACAGGGTACCATTGCCATCTAAAATGCCCAGGTATCTACAGCAGCAGGCCATATTAAAACCGTATTCATAGAGGCGAGTGGCACAGTGTGCGAGCACTCACCAAAGGGTGTGCTTTTCTTTTGTTTTCCAAATCTCTCTATCATGTGATAGCCATATAATTGGTGTTGATAAGAAAAATAATTATATGATCAGGGACGAAGATAAACAGAACCATGGTCCATGTGTGCAGTTAAGAACAATATTTGACAACTGCAGCTTTCGTACAGTGTTCATGGCCCTCTGCTCATGTGTACCACAGTGTCATGAACTCTGCTGACAGTCCTAACAGGACTAAGTGTAGGGGATAGCATTGCAGTTGTTTATCCAGTAACTCCATTTTATACACTATAATGTGTGAATGCTTCAGCCATTGTAGCTCTTTGGACTTTTGAGAGTGTCTTTCACACACAGAAGACAGAACAACACAATAGATCTTAACATAAAATGCCAACCCCCAACAACATACCGAATAAAATTGTGAAAATGATGTCAGATAAAATGCATATCAATTAACATAATTCCAAATGCCTATAAAATTTCAGTTGATGCTGAAGTGTACATTATGTGGTACTGAGCAAAGTCCTGCATGTATGTTTCATTATAAATGACAGTATGATGACATGGTGGCTATCACTGCTGCCTCACAACATCTTAAGACCAGATTTGATTACTGCCGCAGTCCCCCTATTCGCCACATGTTGGGATTTTCTCTGGGCACTCCAGTTTCTACCCACCCTAACATGTGTGTTGGGTTCATTAGTGATGACAGAGCCATCCACTGCTCCCTAGAAAAAAACAGTGTCAAATCAAAGATCATTTCTTGTCTTGCACCTAATCTAGCTGTGATATGTCCTAGCACCTTGAAAGGGAGAAAAAGGCTTCAGAAAATTGAGAGAAAGGCCATTATGATGTCAGCAGCTCTTTGTAGTCTTTATGTTTATTTAGTTCAAGATTTTTGGAGTCCTCCTAATTCAAGTGCCAAAAAAGAAGATTAAGAATTGATATACGACAAAGTAGGACTTAGAATGCTACTCTGTTTCAACAATTAGTCTCTTTTTCAAATTCTATCTAAGCCCACGGTTTTCAAACTTTTTTAAACAAGTACCACTCCGCGAGGACCAGTAAACTGAAGTACCACTGTCAATGAATCGTTAATTTACACCCGTGTTGTTTTGAAGAAAAAGTCACTATAATGACTATAATTATGACATTAAAGTGATATTAAACTAATTAAGGAAATGGGTGCCTGCGCTAATAAAAGCCGGCTTGGAGTCTTCCACGCATTTACAGTAGTATACTTATACTATATATGATTATGTGCAACATATTGGCATTGTAGCAACATCAATTCATGGTAAATAAAGGACCACACGAGTACCACTTGGCATGACTTGAAGTACCACCAGTGGTACGCGTACCACAGTTTGAAAACCGTGGATCTAAGCTGTGTTTACCAGTTTTTAAAAATCTTTTGAGATCAGTGAGATCCTGTCAAGTGTAGAGCTCACTAATCAGCATTTTGCATTTTCATTTTTTACTTTCTCGTATACGAAGTATAGGGAAAGTATTGTAATCGTCCAAAAATTCCATTTAGAGATTTTGATGAATCGTGACATTTTAGACCTCCCTGAGTTCAAAAATACAATTTTTGGAATTATGTCTGTGTGTGTGTACATAAACACGATAACTTGAGTACGCTTTTACTTAGATCAAGCAAAATTTGACATACAAGTATTAGGGACAAAACATCGATTTCTATCAACTTTTGGGCTATTTCTGCTAACCAGTAGTGGTACCTTTTATTCATGCAGCTCCAGAATCCGATTTTTTCAACTTTACTTTTATAATAATTCAGTTCAATATATTATTAATTTGATTTGTTGTTGATGTTTTTTTAATGTACACAATATAAAAATATAATCATTGTCTTGTGGTTTACTCCTCAAATATCCATCCCTGTATATGAGTATACGAGAAGATCGAGATGAGACGACCACCCTTGATTTTTACGTGTTTTAAATCTTGCCTAAAAGAATTTTGAAATAGTTGTTAAGGTAGTATGCTTTAAAATCAATATAGTGTGATCGGTCAGTTCAAAAAAACAAAAGATTCACTGAAGTAGCTTACAGAATTTGCAAGTTGGGTAACTCTTCACACACATCTCTGGGCAGCGTTGTTATCCGAGCACCAGTCAGGGTCCTAACAAAATATAAATTAAACACTGATGTGAATGGCAAGAAAGCCTTTGGTTACCTTTGATGGTGCTTGAAATTCTTGGCAAAACTGATTAAAAAAGAAACAAACATTAAAAAATAAATCAGAGTGGACCACTTACAAACTTTCCAGGCTTTTGGTCCCCGTGAGGTCTGGGAACTCTGTGATTTCTGTAGCTCCATTAAGGGACCTGAAACAACAAAGACAAGACCCACTCACTATTTTGGAGGTGCAGTGGTGGAGCCACAAGGTCGAATTTTTAGTTGCTGAAATATTTATAGAAATAACAACAAACATTTGCAACCAATCAATCTATCAGAGGACATATAAACAATCACCCACCTATATAAACAAACAGTAAAATCATGCTTACAAGGTTCTCAGTTCAGGCAGGTGCTGAAATGCTGATTTCCCCACAAATTGGATTGGATTGTCGTAAAAAAATCTGAAAAAGAAGCACACATTTATAAAATTCAGCTGCTAAGCCTGCAGACAACAGAGAGTTGGAATGAAAGCTAATTTACCCATGAACATTTCTGTGACTGCCTAAGACAACTACAGCAGTACATCTCATTCTAATCACTAATGCATACATCACTAGCGTTTGCCCACAATTGTAAAAAACCTTAGAAGTTTCAACTATGCACTTAAGGGACCAAAAAGTCTGAAAGTGAGTGACGATTTTATGTGCCTACTGTGTCCTCTTTTTGTTTAATCTGAAGTTAAACAAGCCTATGCAGTATTTACAAAAATGAATGGGTTATTTTAAATGAATAACCCATCCAAAAATCATGTTTTTTTTTGTATGTTACATACCCCATGTAATTTCTAGTGATGAATGAAAAAAAATTTTATCTCATGTTTTTATGGAGAATGAAAATAGAACAAAATGAAAAAAATCATGTTGTACAATCCTGTGATAAGCGGTCTGTGGTGCTATGCAGATTTTAATATAAATAATCGAGTCTTGAGAGCATGTGGGCATGGATCGGGTGCAGATGGGGGCATGGCGGCACTGTTCTGGAGTTGGTTGTGGTGCTTGGCTGATCACATTCACATGCAAACCTTCACACTTGCAAGGGCCTCATCTGTGCCCGATTGGTTAAATGCATTACTGCTGGAAGGGATTCTACTCCATTGGAGCCTTGAGCAAGGCCTTTACCCTGTAATTGCTCCAGGGCACTATACAATAGCTGACCCTGTGCTCTGACCCCAAAGGGTATGTGATAACTATATTTCGTTGTACCTGTAAAATGACAACATCATTAAATCATTATTATCATTAAAGGGGATGACAAGAAGGACAAAAAGAATGATGGGCAGAACACACACATTTGTTTCTTGTGTGGTAGAACAGAGGCAGGTTGCCATGAGTTGAGCATATGACAGGTGGTCATGGCGCTGAACAGCATCAATCCAGACTCCAGGCTGGAGGGACCCATTGCTTAAGTGACTCTCCACGTAAAGTTGAGGAGGGTCAGCGGGAGCCAGAGAAGTGAGGCCTGGTGCGGCGCACTGCCAGGGGCCTCAGACAGTAGCAGGGACCTCAGCCTGGAATTCGAAGGTTGGCTATGCTTGTCAGAAGGACTTCTCCTCGTGCTGCTGCATCCGAATAGAGTAAACTAGGGAGATGTCAACATTTGGAAAGAGGCACCAAGGCCAAGAACAGGCTCCTGCCATGATTTTTCAACTTCAATTTTTATTGGACTTATTTATTATGGCTTTTTTTTTAAACCTCCACATAGTACACCTGTTTTATGGATTATTTATTTATTGATTGATTTTGTGAATTACTGCACCATCTGCAGTGAACATTGTTTTTGGATTGGATTTTAAGAAAAGCACTTATCACTTTTGCACCTACTACTTGCTGTAAGTGTGTGTCCTCCTTTTGCCCGATTCATCTCGGTTCATGACTATCGACGGTTCCTGGTTCAAGAGGCTCCCGGACCTGGAGCTGAACCCGGACCATCACAAATCTACTTGTCAAGTCATTTAGGAATATGTTCACAATGTGCAAAACTCAGGCATTTTTCTTAACATATTGGTAGGTGTAGGGTGTTGTACCCTGTTGAGCCATCATGGATGCAATGAGAAGTTAAGCAAAATGACACCTTTTATTGGCTAACTGAGCCGATAACAATATGCAAGCTTTCGTGGCAACCGAGGCCCCCTCTTCAGGCAGGTTGTAATCATCATCATCATGCTAAAATTTAGCTCTGAAAGGAAAGTAGTCCTGCCCTGTGTTGGCTGGGATTGGCTCCAGCAGACCCCCGTGACCCTGTGTTTGGATTCAGCGGGTTGGAAAATGGATGGATGGATGGATGGAAAGTAGTCCACAGAAAGAAGCCTCTTTGCACAGGGTCGCACTTTTCACTTGAAGACAGAACTTTTGACTAATGAATAGGGTGGGGAGATCAGGTATATAATCCAAAAGTGACCCCAAAGTGACTTGGGATTGTATTTATGATAGTAAGACAGCATATAAAGTTTAGGTTCAGTTGCTCCACTGATTCACTTAGTGACCTTGAGGGAGTTTCGCATGCCAGTTTTCATATCACACAAAATGTAAAAACCATTATACTTTTCTGTGCCTTGGGATGATGTTCACAACTTTATGGAAATTATGTTGTCCCCTTAACTCACAGTAACGTCAGCAGTGAATGTTAAAAGTGACTGTTGAGTTCGAAGAGTCAGTCTAGAGCTAGAAGGTAACGGAATAGGAGAGTAATAGGCTGGCGAGCATAGAAAGAAGTACCTGGGCATGGCAGATTATAGAGAAAGGAAGGACAACACAACATGGAATCAAATAGTGAAAGGAGGCAGAGATGAGGACATAGGAGTCCCAAGGCTGTGATATTGAGGAGATAGCAGATGTGACAGTGGTGGCACAATGCACCAAAACAGCTGACAGAGGGTCCAGGACCTGAACTGAAGCTGCTTCTCTGTCCATATTGGTGAGTTGCTACTATATTGTTGCATGAAAATGCTGCTCCAAGCACCAACCCTGTCTGCAGCAGTAGCTTTCATATAAAATAGAGTAACAGGTACTTCGTCGGCATTGACAGTGTTCAGCCCAGAGCATAAGAAAGTGAACCTGACCAACACAAACTCGGTAGTCCTTCCATCCATCCATTCTCCACCGCTTATTCGAAGTCGGGTTGCTGGGGCAGCAGCCTAAGCAGGAAACCCCAGCCCTCCCTCTCCCCGGCCACCTCCTCCAGCTCCTCTGGGAGGACCCCGAGGCGTTCCCAGGCCAGCGTGTCCTGGGTCTGCCCCATGGTGAGGCGTTAAGGGGGCATCCTGACCAGATGCCCAATCACTTCAACTGACTCCTCTCAATACGGAGGAGCAGCGACTCTACTCCGAGTGTCTCCCGGATAACTGAACTCCTCACCCTATCTCTAAGGGAAAGTCCAGCCACCCTTAGAGAAAACTCATTTTGGCCACTTGTATCTGCGATCTTGCTCTTTTGGTCACTACCCAAAGCTCGTGGCCATAGGTGAGGGTAGGAACGTAGATTGACTGGTAAATCGACAGCCTCGTCTATTGGCTAAGCTCTCTCTTCACCACGACAGACCATTGCAGAGCCTGCATTACTGCGGATGCAGCACCGATCCATCTGTCGATCTCCTGCTCCATTCTTCCCTCACTCGTGAACAAGACCCCGAGATACTTGAAATCTTCCACTTGAGGCAGTAATGTGTTCCCAACCCGGACAGAGCATTCCACCCTTTTCCGTCAGAGAACCATGACCTCAGATTTAGAGGTCCTTTGCTACAAAACTTGCACATGTGTATTTTATTTGATGGGTGATAGGGCAAGGAGCAAGAAAACCTGTTTGCATTACAGAGGTCCTTGCTGCAGGACGTGCGACTGGGCGGTAGATGTGGGTGGGGCTGGATGTCTGAATATTACCATAAACGACTAGGTGTTCACTGATGAACATGCAATTGGGTGAGGTCAGACGCAAGACTGTTAGTATATAAAGGGACCATGTTCACTATGGAGAGTTAAGTGCAAAGATATTAGTCACATTTAATTAAAATTTTAAACTGGAACAAGATCTTCAGCATGACTCTAGTTTGTAGTTAGTTGTTGGTTTCAATGGAAAAGTGCCATTAGGGGCACCTTTAAACTATGCCATGTTAACTTCTTTTCCCAGAAGAAGACTGTGCCATACAGTTTCTGTCTTAATATGTGTTAAACACTAGGCACGTGTGGCCAGAAGGCATTTTTTTTATTAACTCTTTTAGGGTGGATGTTGACTTTTGTCGACACAAGGGGTTGAGGGCGAATGTCAACTAAAGTTGACATTCAGGGGCAGTGGGCAAAAAACAACTGTAAATGTCGACAAAACTCAGTGTTCTGTTATAGGTAGGCCCTCTTTTCTAGTAGGACTGTTAGACTTGTTGACTTGACAGCGAATCCCTGAGCAACGTCTAGAATGGCATCAGGCGACAGAGCGAGGCAAATGTGCAAAGCGAAATACTCAGTGCATATTAGTTACTTATTTATTTTTTGCGTATTATTGCTGTATTGGATTATATTTTATTGAACTTGATGCAAGTGATCAGGACCCTGCATCAGCTGAATGATCCCGAGCAGATCATCACTGAGCCTACAGCGACATTGACCCGGAAGGACTACACAGACACAAATCTGTGAGAGGCAAGCTGGCATCTGGACTTGAACAAACAACATGGTGTGGTAGTGGAAACTACAGATTTCCAGCCACTTGACTACTTCAAGCTGTTTTTTTTTTTTCCAGAAAGTGTCTATTAGCTGATGAGACCAACAGGAATGTGATATGTATGTGATTAGTATGTGAGTCTACATACTGTAGGGGCTCATGGAACATAAAACAGAGTGACAGTTCTCTTAAATAAGAATTTTATGTTGATTCATGTGTGAAACCATTGCTTTGCATATTTTTCAGAAAACTGATTTGTTTAGAAAAAAATATTCAGCCCTGGGACAAAAGGGAAAGAAGAAATAATTAGCCCTAAAAGAGTTAAACACGCTGGTTAGGTTTCTGGTCAACTCTAAGTAGACTCACTTTGAGTGAGTGGGGATGTGTAATGCGATGGGCTAACATTCTGTCGATGGCTTCATCCTGCTTTATACCTGATGGCAGCCGGATGATACCTTTTTATTTCACACTTTAGTTCAATAATAAAAGAGATTACAAACAATTTCCTTGAAAAAAGATTTAAGGACAATAAAGTAATGGCAGTAAAATTACAACATTTGAAATGTAAACTTAAGATAACAGCATCACAAATCACTACAATGAAGTTATAATGATCTTGTACTGCATTAAACAGATATTATTTTTGGTATTTGGTATGCTGTATTAATCCCTGAGGGGAAATTATTGAGTGGTGTTATGTAACGTTACAATAAGGAAACAAGAAGATGTGGTTCAGCTGCTTTCTCCTTAACCTTGGTACTTAATAAGCCCAATTTATGCACGACGGATGTTGACTTCATAAGTGCTGTGAACTGTCTTAAACGTCTAAAAATAACCAATGAGATGCAGAAATGGCATAACATTACTGTTGTCCGATTACACTCGGGTCCTGGATTGTATTCCGTCTGGCTGATAATTCCTTGTGAGAACGAGCCAGTCTCCTGGTAGCGGATCAGTTCTTCCATCTCACAGTATGGGACGGGAGGAAAAGAAAGGTGCAACCTGGGAATTGTTCCAGGCCAGCATTTACATGCATAATTAACTTAGACAATCAGCTAAAGGAAATTAAGATAAATATTTTGTGGGTCAGCTGGATTTAATCAGACTCATTAACAATGGAACCTTCAGAATGCCAAACTTAACTTAAGTGACCCTGTCCAGGACAAAAGTTACTGAAAAAATTCTGAACATCAATCAAAATAATGAAGTCATAATTAGAATAAATGGTTGTAATATTTGTGTCTGTTTCTTAATTTGCCGTTTCCATTTGAATTTGCGCTTTGACATTTGAGACTACTCCGAGTTACCCAGCTGCGAAGGCTGCCATTTGCCAGTGAATAGTGAGTGGGGCAGTTGGATGTCTCAGGATGTTGCTTTGCACCACACCACTTCCATCTGCAATTCAATTTGGTTTAAAGGGCGTCTCCTGTTTTCAAACAAGGCTGACCACAGGTGACTCATCTGCAATGATGGTTTTGTTTTTTTGTAAAGAGGTTCTTCCACCACTCTAAGCATGCCAGTGCCTCATTAGGTCTCCAGAGAGCTTGTTTTACGGTTCCTGCAACAACTTAAATGTGGGTAAAAACTCCAAGAGTCAGCCTAATCGGTTCCAGTTGGTAGCAAGATCTCAGGTGCTGATCCGTGACTCTCCGGCTGTCTAACATACACTAGGATCCCAGTATCTTTTGACTTCCTATGACAGCTTGTATTGTGAAACGTTTCTTATTTGAAAGTATTTTAAAGTAACTATGATCCCATCTCTATATAAATAAAATCCAACGTCTGTCTGTCTGTCTATTTGTCTGTATGCCTGTCCACTTTAAACGAGAGAACTACTTAACGGATTTAGATCAGATTTTTTTCTATTATTTGTTTGAACATTTCGCTTGATTTTGCAACTTCTCTAATCGCGCTAAGTATTATAGTTCAGTTGCGGCACCGATTTATTCGTACGAATCTGAGAGACAGGCAACGGGCCAAGGGGAGGGAGGGAGCTGGTTGGGTCCTCCTCACTTACACGCCAGTCTCCGTTCGAGTCGCTCTACCTCTCGCCACGTGTTGGAGTGTTACCTGCTTCCACTTAACTAGTGACACCTGTTTGTTCAGCAGACATTATCATCTAGTGATTGTTAAAGAGTAACGTTTGACGTTTTTGAGAGAGAAATTGCAGCTATGTGTGTTTTAGAGGGTTCCTGCTCATTGGCAGAGATATCATGGCCAGAAGCTCTTCTCCCCACCCATCAGAGCTGAACACGATCAGATACAGTGGCAACGTTTCACGTCATAGCGTACCTACCTTCCATTTGGCCAGAGATACCTTGCCAACATTTTAAATTTTTGGCAAAGAGATCACAGCTAGAGATCTCACCCCAATAGCAAAACCAAAAATATTGTATATCAAGACACCCTCGGATATGAAAGCTATCAATATAAATTCTTTTTAATAGAAAATTATTACATTTTTTAAAAAAAATTTATTGATTTTTAAATTTTGCCCTGTTTCACTACTATACAAGCGGAGCCGCAGGGGAAAGCTAGTTTTTGATATGAAAACTATACAGTGTCGTTGCTGTAGAGAATTCTCCGATACTTACATGGTCACAAGCGATGGATTACCAATAAAAGCATGCTCTGGGATGGACTTGATGTTATTGCTGTGGAAGCTTCTGAAAGAGCACAGACAATGATGAGTTGTAGGGCTGCCATGAACACAACAGGCATTGCAAAGATCACAGTCGCCAAGAGTAATATGTCTACTTACAGTTCCTTCAGATTGCCAAGGGCCTTGATGCCAACTGGAAATTCATCGAGACTGTTGTAGTTCAGATCCCTGCGTAAAGGAAGCAAATTTAAACACATCACAAGAGCAACTTCAAACATTCATACGCCATTTATAAAACCCACAAAATTCAAGTTGAGGTCACTGCAGTTATTCTGGTAACTTTGGATCAAAGCAGAAACAATCATGGACAGAAGACCAGTGCATTTCAGGTCACATTCATAAACATGCCTGCTCACACTCAAATAATCGACAGTGTCCAGTTAAGCTAATCTCCATCTCTTTAGGATGTGGGAGTACTGGGAGAAAACTCACAAGGACATGGGTAGAATGGGAAAACTCCCAGTGCAGGCTCTAGAGTGTGATTTGCAACTTTTGGCAACTAACTGGAAAAATGAAATCAGTTGATGGCCAGGGACAGAGGGTGCAGGGTTCAAGTGTGTCTTCAAATATATCATTTGTAAAAATGTCTTTACTCCACTTTCAAATATTTATGTTAGTTTACATATCAAGACATAATTAATAATCATATAGTCCTCATCACCTCTTAAAACTTGATGAATCTTGCCATGGGTGCCATAAAAGACTTCACCTTACTTGTTCAAGGAGATGTGCTATGTATGTGGTGTAGCAGGAGGCACAGCTGAGCTCCACCCTGACCAGAAAGCAACTAAGTATCCATCCAGCCATGCAGTCTTTTATATAGTAAGATAATTAAAACAAATCCTGCACTTCCACAATTAACGAAATACTCATTTTCTTCACGGTTAAATACAGCTTCCTTCATAATGTTTGAGACAAAGAGACATTTTCCTTGATTTACTCCTCGGCTCCACAGTATACATTACAAATCACACAATTCAGATTTGATTTCATTTAAGGGGATTTGCATACATTTTGGACACACCATGAAGTAATGACAGCACTTTTTCTACCTGGTTTCCCCATTTCAAGACACCGTAATGTTTGGAACTCAGCAATGGCCGATCTATTAAAGTTGTCATATTTAGGACTTTGTCACATGTCCCATGCATGCGGTGATGGCTTGAAGTCTGCGATTCACGGACATCATCAGGTGCTGAGGATCTTCTCTGCCAAGCCTTTAATGAAGTCATCTTCAGCTCCTGCTTGTTTCAGGAGCTTGTCCCCTTAAGTTTTCTCTTCAGCATATGGAAGTCATGCTCAATTGGATTTAAATTGGGTTACTGGCTTGGCCATTCCAGAATTTTCCATTTTTTAGCTTTGAAAAACTCCTGTGTTGCCTCAGCTGTATGTTTGAATCATTATCTTGTTGTAGGATGAAGAGCCGTCCAGTGAGTTTGGAGGCCTTTACTGGACCTTGAGCAGATCAGATGTTTCCATACACCTCAGAATTCACTAGGTGACTGCTGTCAGCGGTTTCATCATCAGTGAAGATAAGTGTGCCAGGACCTGTGGCAGCCATACATGCCCAAGTCATAACACCCCTGACGCTACTTTTAACAGATGAGGTGGTCTGCTTTGGTTCTTGGGCTGTTCTATTTCATCTCCACACATTGCTCTTGTCATCACTCTGCTGCAGGTTCATCTTTGTCTGGTCTGACCACAAGATCTTTTCCTAGAATTCTGCATGCTCTTTTAAGTCCTTTTCCACAAACTCTAGTCTGGCCATCCTGTTTTTGTGGCTAACTAGTGGTTTACAATTACCAGTGTGGCCTCTGTGTTTCTGTTCATTAAGTTTTCTGCTGATAGTCATCTGTGACACACACACATTGACCACCTTAAGACTGTTTCTGATCGGTCAGACTTGTGTTTGGGGGTCTCCTTTAACATTGTGAGGATTCTTCTGTCAGTGAAGGTTTTCCTTGGCCTACCAGTCCCCTAGTGAATGCTGAGCTCACCATTGTGTTCTTTCTTCTTAAAGATATTCCAGACAGTTGATTTAGGTAAGTCTAAGGTCTTACTGATGTCTCAAATGGTTTTCTTCTTCTTTTTGAACCACATAATGACGTATTTGACTTTCATTGGCACAGCTCTTGTCCTCATGTTGGTAACTACAGACTTCAAAGAGCAGAAGCAAGCCGAGGTATCTTATGAAGCACAGAAACCCACCTGAGGAATCACAAACACCTGTGATGCCAAATATCTCTAATATTATTATGTCCTGAAATGGGGGGGCATATAAAGAAAGTGTTGTCATTTCTACATGGTATGACCAAAATGTGCGCAAATCTCTCTATTATAAAAAAAACATCCTGTGGGAAGGAATGACTAGGAGACGATACATGATCTTCATGTTAAGATCACAGAAGATAGTCAAAAGACCCACTAGGACCTTAAACATAAGACATTATGCCAAGAGATTGACTCAGGACCATCTCGCAATGACGTAGAACATGAAATTCTTGCAAGACACGCCCTACTTACAATCTGTCAAATAAGACAATGGGGCAGCAAAACATTCAGCCTTGTGAAGGATCATACAGATCCAGGGTCTCAGCTCATATAAAGCATGTAAGGACAATATGTTATAAATGAAATGTCGACGAATAAACGAAGAAGAAAGCAGCGCTGAGAAAAGAGACTCAAAAGTGTTGGAGAGAAAAAACAGCAAAAAAAAAAATAATCTAGGTGCAAATTCAGAAAATAAGGCAAGTAATTATCAGCCCGTAACAAGTGGAATTGAAACAAAGCACATCCAATCGGGCTCAGAATTAAAAGACATAGTAAAAGACAAAGTAGAACTTCATAAAGACGTTCACAAACATTGGCGCTGTACACATGCAGAGCAGATTATGAAAGCAGTGGAATTCGAAAGGCTCCAAAAAAAAAAAACGTATGCGCGATACAAATGTGGAGAAAGTTAAAGAATATGAAAGTAGGAAAATTAGAAAGTATAAAAAAAAAGAAAGTAAAAATCGCAGTAGCGCAAACAAACGGAAATTATTACTCGAAAAAGGGAAAATAATCACCATGGAGCAGGTGTCATTGAAAAAAAAGCAGGACAAAGCGAAGTTAGAAATAAAAGACAGAGTAGAAAACAAAGTAAAACATCATAAGAGGTTACAAAACAAAAGGGCCAAACACATGCAGAGTAGGTTAGAGATAATTCAGGATAGGTTTCTCTGTTTGGAATTTCAGCACAGACAAAGCGATCGACATCATCAGCAGTTAATAATTTTTTTTCCAAAGTAACCAATAAATGCATGTGAGGTAAAACACGTTTTTGAAATTCTCTGACTTAAACTTCAAAGCCTTACAATATTTATATACTTCTGACAAATCACCTGTGTCCATTTATTTGATCTTTACTCGCCTTTTAGTTATTTCTACGAGTAATAATTTCTCTTTTTTTGCGCTAATGCGATGTTTACTTTCTTTTTTTGACACAGTCATTTCTTTCTGCTTTCATATTCTGTATCTTGCTCTGCATGTGTTTCGCGCCTACGTTTTTTTTTGAGTCTTTTGAATTCCAGTTTTCATTATCTCTAACCTGACAAAGTCATTAAACACGTGTCTCACAGACCTCATTTAAAAGATTCAGCATATTGGGACTCGAAAGATTCCAAATAGATAGATAGATAGATAGATAGATAGATAGATAGATAGATAGATAGATAGATAGATAGATAGATAGATAGATAGATAGATAGATAGATGCTTTATTAATCCCAATGGGAAATTCACATTCTCCAGCAGCAGCATACTGATACAATAAATAATATTAAATTAAAGATTGATAATAATGCAGGTGAAAAAAAATAGACAATAACTATGTATAATGTTAAATGTTAATGTTTACCCCCCCCCCGGGTGGAATTGAAGAGTCGCATAGTTTGGGGGAGGAACGATCTCCTCAATCTGTCAGTGTAGCAGGACAGTGACAGCAGTCTGTCGCTGAAGCTGCTCCTCTGTCTGGAGATGATACTATTTAGTGGATGCAGTGGATTCTCCATAATTGATAGGAGCCTGCTGAGCGCCCTTCGCTCTGCCACAGATGTTAAACTGTCCAGCTCCATGCCAACAATAGAGCCTGCCTTCCTCACCAGTTTGTCCAGGTGTGAGGCGTCTTTCTTCTTAATGCTGCCTCCCCAGCACACCACCGCGTAGAAGAGGGCGATCGCCACAACTGTCTGATAGAACATCTGCAGCATCTTATTGCAGATGTTGATAGGACGCCAGCCTTCTAAGGAAGTATAGTCGGCTCTGTCCTTTCTTGCACAGAGCATCAGTATTGGCAGTCCAGTCTAATTTATCATCCAGCTGCACTCCCAGATATTATAGGTCTGCACCATCTGCACACAGTCACCTTTGATGATCACGGGGTCCATGAGGGGTTTAGGCCTCCTAAAATCCACCACCAGCTCCTTGGTTTTGCTGGTGTTCAGTTGTAGGTGGTTTGAGTCGCACCATTTAACAAAGTCATTGATTAGGTCCCTATACTCCTCCTCCAGCCCATTCCTGATGCAGCCCACGATAGCAGTGTCATCAGCGAACTTTTGCACGTGGCAGGACTCCGAGTTGTATTGGAAGTCCGATGTATATAGGTTGAACAGGACCGGAGAAAGTACAGTCCCTTGTGGCGCTCCTGTGTTGCTGACCACAATGTCAGATGTGCAGTTCCCAAGACGCACATACTGAGGTCTGTCTTTAAGATAGTCCACGATCCATGCCACTAGGTATGAATCAACTCCCATCTCTGTCAGCTTGTCCCTAAGGAGCAGAGGTTGGATGGTGTTGAAGGCGCTAGAGAAGTCTAGAAACATAATTCTTACAGCACCACTGCCTCTGTCTGAGTGGGAGAGGGATCGGTGTAGCATATAGATGATGGCATCCTCCACTCCCACCTTCTCCTGATATGCAAACTGCAGGGGGTCGAGGGCGTGTTGAACCTGTGGCCTAAGGTGGTGAAGCAGCAGCCTGTCCATGGTCTTCATCACATGTGATGTCAGAGCAAAGGGCCGGAAGTCATTCAGCTCACTAGGATGTGATACCTTTGGGACTGGAGTGATGCAAGATGTTTTCCAAAGCCTCAGGGACTCTCCCCTGTTCCAGGCTCAGGTTGAAGATGCGCTGTAGAGGACCCCCCAGCTCCGATGCACAGACCTTCAGCAGTCGTGGCGATACACCATCTGGACCCGCTGCTTTGCTGGCACGAAGTCTCCTCAGCTCTCTGCTCACCTGCGCTGTTGTAATTATGGGCGGGGATGTCTCTCCTATGCTTGTATCAGCAGAAGGATGTGTGGAGGGTGCAGTACTCCGAGGTGAGAGTGAGAGTGGGTTAGGGTGGTCAAACCTGTTAAAGAAGTTGTTCATTTGGTTTGCTCTCTTCACGTCTCTCTCGATGGTGGTACCTCGCTTCGAGCTGCAGCCAGTGATGATCTTCATCCCATCCCACACTTCCTTCGTGCTGTTATTCTGCAACTTCTGCTCCAGCTTTCTCCTGTACTGCTTGTTTTTATTGTTTTTACATAAGTTTTGAAATAAAAGTGAAACTAATGAAATAGCAACAATTCAAAGAAAAAAAAAACCTTAAAAGTGTGTATCCGGAAAACCAAACACGGGGGTTGGCGAGTGAAGCGAGCAGGGGGCGAAGCCCCCTAGTCCTCATAAATGAAAGTCTGCAGTGTACAATTTAATGACGTCTAAATTGTTTGACTTGTAATTTTAAACAGTGAAGCTTGTGGGTAAATCAAGGAAAAATGTGTCTTTGTCCCAAACATTATGGAGGGCACCGTCTAGGGTTTATTCCTGCTATGCTGACAGGGACAGACTCCAGCACTCCCTGTAACCCCATTTAGGACTAAGCGGGTTAGTAAAAGACAGATTATGGAGGGCACTGTATATCGTTTGGATGTGAATGTTACTGGAAACAGTGACGATAGTTTAAGAGTTTTCACTAAATGCCTTGTCATTAGATAGGGAAAACTTTATGTTAATAATACAGTCAATGAAAGAGTTAAATACTTAAAAACAACTCATAATTTCTGCTCACTATCGCCATCTTGGATACAATGGGAAAGAAATCTTTGTTACATTGAAAAGTTTAATTGATTATGCAGTACTAGGGTGTTGTACCATGTTAGCCATTATGGATGTGGTGAGAAGTTAAGCAAAATGACCCCTTTTATTGGCTAACTAGAAAGATTATAATAGACAAGCTTTCAAGGCAACTCAGGCCCCTTCTTCAGGCAGAATGCAATCATAAAGATAAAACACAACATAATTCCCATCCAAGTTTGGTTCCTGCCTTGCCCCTGATGTTTGCCAGATTGTTTTAAGCTGCTTTGAGAACGTTATGGTAGAACTGAAAAGTAGCACAATTAACAGAGGTACACTTCAAGGGAAGTTTAATTTTTACTGAGTGATGACATCTAAAAAGTCTAAAAAAGCTTTTGAACATGGTGGTCCTTGCTCCTTGCCATATTTTCCCTGTGCAGTTTTAATTTAACTTCAAACCCTGAGGTTGTGGGTTCCAAAGCCACAACTAGCATGGCCATGAGCAAGTCAAATTGGAAGAAACAGAAGAAATGCAGTCTGAAAAGGCATCAGTCAGATAAGTAAATGTACATGTAATTGAAATGCCTTCAGCTCTACACATGCATGGATCTCCTGTGCCATGTAGCTCTATGCAAATCATGAGGGCACATCTGCAGATGAAATGAATGACCCCGGTCAGTGGCTGGGCAATAGATGGACGAGGTCAGTAGGGTATAGAGAAAACCCCTCTGAGATTTGCCTAATCTGATATCTCCTGATGGGTGACTTGTGAAAAGCATGTGATCGAGACTTGACTTTGGGAGTGAAGACATTTCCGACAGTTGTACAGAAGCTGTGGCTCACACGCACGGGGCAAGCAGCCACACTCACCGTTAGCTTCGCAGGAAAAAGCTGCTGGCTAGCAGTGGCGCGAAGCAAACATGTTATGGTGCTCCCAGCTTGTTGGCATGGCAGCCAACAACACAAATAGTCAATGTGAATAAAGTCCATGAGTGAAGACAAGCCTGCTGATGATTAAGTAGGATGTGTTATGCCGGAAAGCCAATGTGGCTTTCCTGCCTGGTGTGAAATCCATGAGTGCTGAGAGATGCATTGATTGCACTTTCATACTTCCCACAGTCAGGAGCAGCACTTTCCACACGACACTTGCTTCCCTTCGCTCCCATCACCTTCTCCTTTGTGGCACTCAGAAGAGTGCTTAGCACAGTGGTATTTGGGAAGACCGTTTTGGAAGAGGGAGTTACATACATCCCATCACAAAAAAAGCTGATTGTTGTGTTGGACTAGTCATTAAAGCTAGGTCGCAGTTTAGTTGTCAGTTGGGGTTCTCTTTAATGTGAAAAAAGAACAGTTTCTGATAGGATAATCACTGTGATGGCCTTGCTAGCTAATGCACATGTAGAACTTTTCAAGGATGTGGAAAAAGACCACCCAATTAGTCATGTAAACCAAGAAAGTTCTCATTTAGCTTGCCTGGCTAAGGTGGTTGTTTTGTAAATGTTGTGTTGAGCTTACTGCGGTGGGCTGGCGCCCTGCCCGAGGTTTGTTTCCTGCCTTGCGCCCTGTGTTGGCTGGGATTGGCTCCAGCAGACCCCCATGACCCTGTAGTTAGGATATAGCGGGTTGGATAATGGATGGATGGATGTTGAGCTTAAGAGTGAGTGGGAGCTAGGCTAGCACGTCCACCTGACTTACCAGTCTGATATGTACTTTTTATTGGCTTAACTATGAGAATATCATGGAGTGATTTTTGATAAATACATACACGCTGACTGCGATGGACTGGCATGCTCTCAAGGGTTTGTTCCTGCCTTGTGCCCTATGCTAGCTGAGATAGGCTCCAGCAGACCCCCATAGCCCTGTGTTCAGGACTACATGGGTAAGAAAATGACTGACATACATGCTGAGGAAGGCATGAGTTTTAATTAACAAACTAGGGGGGTTCACCCCCTGCTCACTTCGCATGCCAACATCCCCCCCCCCCCCCCCCCCCCCCCCCCCCGTTTCTCTGCCGCTCGCATATTTGGATTTCACTTTCACCGAACGACAAATCTTTAATTTCTCGTGGATACGCCTCTTCATTGGGAAGAAACACTACTTTTCCCTGATGGCAACACAAATTAGACGATCTACAAGTCTCCGAGTTTAAATCCAAACAATATATTCGATCTCTTTTTGCTGTTCCGTTATTTCACCGAGTAATAATTTCTGTTTGTTTGCGCTAATGTGATCTTTATTATCATTTTTCTGAGACTTTCGAAGTTTAGTACTTTCATTATCTCTAACCTGCTCTGCATGTGATTTTCCCCTTGGGATTAATAAAGTATCTATCTATCTATCTATCTATCTATCTATCTATCTATCTATCTATCTATCTATCTATCTATCTATCTATCTATCTATCTATCTATCTATCTATCTATCTAATCTGTATCATGCCAATGTTTTTGTATTCTTTATGACGTTCTACTTTTGTCACCTACTCTTTGTCTTTTATTTCCGGCCCTGGGCCTGGTTAAATCTCTTGGCACAAAGTCTCGTCCTGCGGGACATGAAAGTGTCTCTCTGAAAAAGACTTGTCTCGTCCCAGGATTTTTTTTATTATAACAGAGAGATGTGAACTGTACTACACAGACTACTTCACTTACTTATGTTGCTGATCCCTTTACAATTGGTTTCATTTCTCTTTTTTTTCCAGTTGAAGTACAGGCAGATGAAGTGAATTGTTCATTTTCACAGTGTCAGTAGTGGGATTTGGACCCACAACCTCAGGTTGTTGAGGTCCAATGCCTTAACCACTACACCTACAAACAGTGAAATTGAATTCCCTGAAATAACTGATGCAGAAGCAGGGGATCGGACCCAAGACCTCACACATGCAAAGCATGCACTCTACCCTTCTACCACTGCTTGTCTGGCCTAACTCTATAATAAAACGTACGGAGAACTACTTCTGATCCAAGTATGCATCCCTGCTGCCTTGATGGAGCAATTTTTGTGATTTTTTTAAATGTTTACATTTAAATTATTATAATTTAGATATTCAGTTTTTAGCAGTTTCATGAATTGCCCCACATTTCACAAATGATTTTTTAGATGTGGTCCTGCTCATTATAAGGCAGCCATCAAGTCTCTGTGGTCTGTGTAGTCAATAAGCTTTGTACTCATTAATCAGCTTATGAATATTATTCTTAGATGTACTATTTCTGGCTATTATTATTATTATTATATTTTATTTAGTTTCTGGTGGTTGCCTATATGGGTGTGGGAGCAGGGCTCAATGCAAAAGAAGTTATGAGCTAACAGCCGCAGAAGCAGTCGAGGTAAGCAAGCAGAGGCTGGTAATGGCTGCAAGTGGCGTCACTGTCTCATTCAAATGCCACAGAGCCCAATGGCAGTGTTCTGACATGACGAGAACTGGCCACCACTGAATTAGTCTCTTCCTCACTGCAAAGTGTGCATTTCAGGGAAGTAGGTGTGCTTTAAGACAGAAGATTTAACCATAAGGGTGCATGCGTGTCCAATTGAATCAGCCAGTTGCTTACGACATTGACTGAGGAAGACATTTTGTCAGGGTAATAATCCTAATGTCAATATCAAACAAATGTAATATCGAAATAAAGGTAATTATTTGATATGGTGAATTAAATGGGGGATTTTGTTTAAGGTAGATCCTGATGTGGACTGTACACTTCTCTAATACCAGCCAAGTATAAATGGATTATTTGTATTTTTTGCTGTTGTTGTGGCATTCTTGTCATAATGGTGGTCTTACGGTGGTACTTTACTCTCCACAGTGCATTTCGCAACGGCACTAATGCTCCTAATTGGACATACTGTATACTGTACCTCATCCATAGCACATAATTATTCTTTGTCTTTTGCTCTTGTACGTCCCTGTTCTTGCACAAGCTTTGTAATTTTTTTTTTTTTTTGGTTGCAGTTGAAAATACTTTAAGTTGAATGGAACTCGTTAATTCATTTACAACATTTTTAATGCCAAACATGAGTATTTACAGCTTTAAAAAATGTTTATTTTGTTCCCCATCCTTAATTAAATGTTCAACAAAGGCTACGTAGAGAGCCGCACTTTGTTTATATCCTCACACTCAACCCTGAGAGAACTCACAACACAACCACTCAGTGCAATTTCCTTATTTTTTATTTTTGTTTCTTTTTTCATGATGTGCACGGTGATTAAAAAAATGCATATGACAGAGGTCAACTCACAAGGTTTCAAGGCTGTGGAGTCCATCAAAACATTTCTTTCCCAGGGAGTGAATCCTGTTGTTGTGAAGGTGTCTGTAAAGAAACATGAAAAGCCAAAGTGAGTAAATCTGGACTTTTCAAAAGGACGCAATGCCAAAATGAACTTTGCAGTGACAGCTGATGATAGTACAGAACAAGATGGCAAAGCTAGACACAGCAGCTCCTGGGTGCAGCAGGGCTGGGTTGCGGATGGCTTTGGATTTCTTGACTCACTTTTTTGTGCACAACTAAATAAAATTATGTGTTGAAGCATAACAAACACACTTTATAGGGAACGTTGAACACCACCACAATTGACTTACTGTGGAAAGCTGTGTCTGCTTCATCTGAACATAATGATGTTCTCCAAAAAGTTACACTTGTATCTCATCTGTCCATAGAATATTCTCCCAAAAGGCTTGGACTATAATCCAGGTGCTTTGTGGAAAGTGCCAGATTAGCTCCTCTTTGTCAGCCATTGTTTCTGTCCTACTAGTATTCAATGCAGCCCATTTCGGCCCCTGATGGTGGAGTCATGAACACTGACCTTAGCTATGGCAAGAGAAGCCTGCAGCCCTTTATTTATTTATTTATTTACTAGCTGTACCCGGCCACGCGTTGCTGTGGCTCAGTCTGGTTAAATGGAAAAGAAAGAAAAGAGAAAGCGCACGTTTCTAATATGTTTAATTTCACAATGCTTGTGGGTATACAATATTTTTTGTTGTTCCATTGTCTGTGCAGATATAGAGATTGTCTGGTTTGCCAACTGTAGAACACGCAACATATAATTGTCCATGTGAGAAGCAATCCGTGTCTAGATCTAAACCGCACAATTCTAAAGATTGGCCCTGAGCTTTGTTGATGGTGATTGCAAACGTTAATCGAATTGGGAATTGCAATCTCTTAAAAAGAAATGGCATATCCATTGGAATCATAGGAATGCGATGAATGAGGACATCTTCACCTTTGAAAGGTCCTGTCAAGATTGTTGCTTCTACGACGTTCCTCATTAATTTTTTTACTGCAAGCCGCGTGCTGTTGCAAAGCTTTGGCTGGTTGATATTTCGCAACATGACAATTGGCACGCCGATTTTCAATTGCAGTACGTGCGGTGGTATCCCTGGCAGATTGAGTGAATTCAAAAATTCTGTTGGATAATTAACCGCTTCATCTGCTTCCACAACAGTGTCGACGGACTTGTATGTGACTGCCTCGTTTTGAATGTTAGACTGAATAATATTGTTAAGTTCGTAGACGTCTTTGTTCTTGGCCGCAAGAATAGCTTGTTCACTCAGGCAATCGTGATTCTTATAATTGGTTTGAATATCGGGAAATACTTTTTCAACCAATTTTTCTTTTGACGTCACTAAATTGCAGAAGTTATGAGGCAATGAAATTCGTCCTGAGGTCAGATCAACTGGCACCTTTCCGTTCCCAATTTCCAGCAATTGATGTGAGAATATCTCAGCTGATCGATCGTTTTGCAGCTGGACACGCATATTTGTAGTTAATTTTAACGTCTTTACGTGTCGCCACAAATTAGAGTATTTCAGGCAAGCATTTATTTCGTCCGCTGGTGTCGATCGAGGAATTACAGGTAATGTTTGCCTGAAATCTCCTGCAAGCAATAGTAATACGTTCCCAAATGGTCTGCTGTTTCTACGCAAATCTTGCAATGATCGATCAAGAGCCTCGAGCGATTTTTTGTGTGCCATTGTGCATTCATCCCAAACAATAAGTTTGCATTTCTGCAATACTTTTCCCATGCCGGATGCTTTGGAAATGT